>NC_135312.1:5090574-5217792 GCF_048772815.1 Callospermophilus lateralis | reverse complement strand
GGGCCACTCGTGGAGGGCGGGCAGGCAGCAGGCAGCTGGAGGTCTTGGACAGGAGACAAAGGGGCTGCCGTGTGCGGATGGGGAGCTGCCCGAAGGCGCCCGGGCCTCCAGGATGTCAGTAGAAATGGGGCGTCTGGGGCAGACGAGGGCTCCAAAGTCAGGAGGCCCAGGTTCCACCGGGGCAGAGTGACTGAGGGCAAGTCACCCGTGCTCCTGGAGTCCCAGCTTCCTGGCTGTGAGATAGGAATGGCGCTACCCGCCTTGCTGGGTATTAGTGGTGACTGAAGCTGGAAGGTTCTGGCAGCAGCTGTCAAGAAAGAGACATGTCACCTGTGATCCCTTTCTTCCCCTCGCTGGTGACAGGATTCTGCCTGGTCACCTCCACCCTCAGCAAAGACCCTTTGTATTGTACTCCTCCTACGGTGACCTGGCCAGCCCTGAGCAGACGTCACTGGCCAGGGCCATAGCTGTGAGAGGACACACCAAGGCACCATGTCCTCCTAAGACCTGAGGCAGGGAGTCCTGCGGGTGTCCCCTGACCGTTGGGCCCGGAGAGCACGTTGAGCAGCTTATTAGCTGATTCTGCTTCAAGATCTAAAAATCACTTCCCTCTGATTTCTGAATCTCTTCACCTTGTACAACTGGAAAGACCACTGAGACGTGAACAGGCGATGGCATTCCCCAGGGGCCGGCGTGTTTTCTGGCAGCTCAAGGGACAGGGCAAAGCCCTCTGCTGGACACCACGATGGGGAATCAGGAACAGAATCAGGAACAAGGGCCCCACGTAAGGCAAGTGGAGAGCTCTGTGTAAAATATATTTATTTTCAAAAGTTCCCTTTATAAAACCAGAATTTGGAGCAAACACAAAATGTGAGAACAGCGAGGCCCGTCCTCAACACGGACCACGTCACACAGCCGGGCACAGGGGTGCGAGCTGGGGCAGAGTGTCCTCCAGGTCCCTGGTGACTCGGGACCAAAAGAAAGGAGTGTCCACATCCTCATGGTGCGGAAGAGAGCAGGCCAAATGGAAACCCATGAGACCACGCTGAATCGTCACTGAGGCCAGCGTGTGCGGGGGACCCGTGTCTTCTGCGTGGGAACGGGTACGCTGCACGCTGAGAGTTAGACAGCAGCACACACGGGCCTCCCCTAGTCCAAGCCCAGCGCCCTGCTGGCCTTCTTGGCGTTCAGGAAGTTCTTCTTCCTCCTGGGAGGGATGTGCAGAGAGATCTCCGGGTCCTTGGGGTTTCTGAATATGAAGAGCTTTTCGCCTGTGTTTAACACGTCGAGGGCTTCCGCACCTAGGATGGGGACAGGGGCCGGTTCGCCAACGGGCTCCAGGGACAGGTGCGGCCAGCCTTCTCCGCAGAACGCCATCCTCTCCCTGATGGGGACACACGTCTTCTTTAATATGCTAAGGAGGGAACAGAAGGTTGAGCTGACCTGTGGACTCACTCTGACCCTCCTGAGAGTTCTGAGTTCTCCAGGAGACTCCCAACCACGTGCCATTGAAAGACCCTTCCCACCTTTGGGCACCAGAGTGCCCCTGAAGTCAGTGGAGGCCTGTGGCAGCACTCCAGCCGTACTGGCCTGCGATTCAAGTTCTCAGGAGTCTTGTGGGGCTCCTTGTCATGACATTGTCAGCTTGGGCTCAGCCGCGCGGGGAGTTCACACCATGGAGATTGGCAGGGGCCAGGAAGGCTCTGCCCCCCCCACCCCCCGCCGACTCTCAGACATTTACAAGGAGACCCTGGGCCTCACTGCAAATCAGCCGAGGAAACTGTGTACTAAGCAAAAGTTCAAGGCCGGCAGACGACAGCAGAGGGTAGCACACTTAGGCAGGGTCCTGGGACAGGTCTGCTGCCATCTGCCCCTGAGCCATCCCTGAATCCCCAGCTGCTCTTGAGAATGCCATGGCTACTGTTGAGAGCCCATGGGGCCTGAGAACCACAGGCGCTCTCTGCCCAAGCAGTGCAGGACAAGGCCACAACCTGGGTCTGCAGGGGACATCACTGGCCAGTGGGGTGCTGGACCATCTGAAGGGTTGGGACAGATTCCGTCCCACCTCTGTCCCCGGCCTCGCAGCTTGTATGGGCCTGAGCGAGGACTCCCAGGTGGCTCTGGCTCATATCCTACGTCCCTTCTCACCGTAGATCCTGGTGCCTCTGGGCGGGGCAAAGGCTACCACAGTGCACCAGGTGCTGTGACCATCACCCCTCATGTCACCTGCGGCACACTGGTCAGTGCAGCCCAGGAGCGCTCCCAGGGGAGCACGCTCGTCACACAGCTTCAGTCTGGACTTAGAGTGGCTTCTCCTGACCAACCTCCGACCTAATTTCTTTTTCTTTCTGATACCCCCATCACAGACAGCCCCAAGCTGTTACCATGAACCATGAACAATCAGTGCCGGGCTCAGCACCTCCACCTCAGCTCTGGAACGATGGAGGCAGGGGGCTTGGCAGACCCTCCCCCTGGACAGTCACTGCTCCCCGAGCTCAGGGCGCCTGCCACTTTTTAAGTCCTGATGAGTCCCCCTGATATGACTTCCCTGAATCCCTCGTAGCTGGAATCCAGGAGACACTTGGTCAACAGGTGGTCAATCTCACCCACTGTGCCCCTCCCGTCCCTCTGATCTCCAGGTGTGCAAAAATCACAGGCCAGAGATGCAGGCCTTGGGCACACAGAGCACGCACAGGCCTGGAGCGTTAGGCAAACACAGGGACAGTTACGATCTACGTCCCATGGCCACCAGGTACTGGGTCTTGGGGTCCCTGGACTTCAGGTCTATCATCCTCATTTTCTGGAAGGTTCAATGCAATGAGAAGTGAAAGGGCTTTGGGAATAATAATGTCTGAACAGCTACAAGGAATTATTCCTTTTCTAATTATAGCCCTTAAAATAGCTATTAGCTAAAATAAATACAGTAATTAAAATGCTAATATGTTATAACATTCTCCTCCTGATAGCTGCAGCTTATCTTCAGCTTCTAAACTAAGCCCAGGGACTAAAGATGTGTGGCCTTCAGGGAGGACCCTGCCCCGTCACCGGGCACCTCCCCACGCTCTCAGGCAGCGTGGATGGCCCTCCCTGTACCTGCGCTGGCGCCTACCTCTCCTTCCTCTGGCGGGCCCAGCGCACCTTCTCCAGGCCCCTGGCCGTCAGATCGCCTCGCAGCTCCCTCTCCAGGGCTTGCCACCAGGCCTGGTGTTTCCTAACAGCAGAGAGAGGCTCGGGTTAAAAAGGACAGCCTTCAGTTCCCCCCGTGTGACCTCTGCTGGCCTCCGTCCCCCAGTGTGCCGTCCGCCGACACAGGACCCCTGGTCTCCGCGCCTCCTTTCCCTTGCTCAGGGCACAGCCATCAAGCAGGCTCTTGGCCTGGTCAAGGGGGAATCTCTGCCCTCGAAGGGCTCCCAGTTCGGGGGATCACAGCACAGGGGACATCAGTCGAAGAAGGCAACACAGAGCTGGGGACATTTGAGCTCAGGGAGCAAGGGGGGCGTTCATGAAGGGCTGTGTGGCTTGTGGGGCCCGCCTTGGCCGGGGAGGCATGGCGGGGTGGGCAGGGTTCCGTCTCTTGGTCCTCCTGCCTGAGACAGTGGACGCACCCAGAGCCGTCAGTGTGTCCTGAACATGCGCAACACGGAGAAGCACCGTGGGAGCCGGGAGGGTGGCAGGCAGGGCATCCTCAGGCCATGGACGTGTGTGACTCCAGAACAAAGGCGAGGGACCTTGTCACACTGCCAGGGAGACTGAGAGGAGAGCTCGGTGGGCCTGGGCCCCAGTCGGCAGAGAACGGCACGGGCCGGAGAGGCCAGCCCAGGGGCACTTTTCCCCTTGGCTAGGAGGGTGGACAAAGTGCAGGCATTTGCCACCCGAGTTCTCCTGCTGTCCCAGCCCCGCAGGCCCTCTGGACTTGCTGGACCGCAGGACACGGCTGGCCTCACGCCCTCCCTTCCCCTCACCCAGCTCTGCCCCACGTGTCCTCAGCAGTGCTCACAACCTCCAGTCAGACCCCTCCTCAGCTCTGACCAAACAGCCCCCGTGTCAGGAAAGCAGTGTCCACATGTGTGCCCACCATCGCCATTCCAGCGACCCGCCAGCCCCCGCCGTCCAGCCACAGCCTCCTGCAGGTCCTGGATGAGGCGGGCTCTGGCAGCTGGGGCCCTACACTTGCCAACCTAGTCCACATTTCCCTTCTCAAGTGACACTGCTGGATGCCCACAGGCCCAATCCCAGCCCCGCTTCCCGCCTTCCCTCAATGGACCAAATTCACACCTGGACTCGGAACCTAAAGGAAAATATCTGCAGGGTTGTAACAGCTGAGGAAAAGTGGCCCCAGTGAAGATGGGGACAGCCGCCTACCTAGGCTACGCCTGTCTGGAGTCTTAGGCCGCCATTCAAAACAATGTCTGAGAAGATGTGTCGATAGTAGCAGGAAACGCAGCTCAGCTACTGGGACAAGAATCGCCCAGGAGCATGGAGAGCTGCCCCCACTCTCAGGCCTGTGGGCACAGCGTCAGCACCGCGGGCGCCCGACACCCACACGCAGGTGTGGGCCAGCAGGGCAGCTCCACTCCACAGTCTCGCCTGGGGCGGGGCTGGAGCAACGCGTTCAGTGGAAACAGCACTTGGAGCTTCGAGTCAGGGTCTTTACCCAGGCGGCCCCTCTGTGGCCCAGGCTCTCTTGGATGCTGGGCAACAGCAGCTCCCAGGCACCGCAGGGCCAGGAGGGCCTCCCCACTGTCCCAGACCGTGCTGCACTGGGGTGTTCTGCCCGAGAGGTGTCAAACACGCTTCCCACCCACACATTTTCCACCAAGGATGGGTTTATGAGGACGAGAGTCACGACCTCGTGGTAAGCCGGGAGGTGTGCACACAGGGGTGCACGTGCACACCTCAGCCACACTCAACACACGCACAGGCACTCAGAAAGCCTGTGGAGGAGAAATGTGACCAATGGACGGTGAGCCTGACGGACATTTTTTCCCAGGTGGTAGGTGTGATCCCCTGTCCCAGGCCCATTATGGGTCACCCTCTCTCTGGTTTCCAGAGGCGGTCACCACAGGGCACTCACCTCCTCCTGCCAGGGTCGGCCTGCTCCCTGCCCTCATGGTCTGCCGCCCGGTCCGAGTGCTTCTCACTGACCGAATCCAGCAGGGCCAGCAGCTGGGGCTGGGAGCCCGCGGGCAGCAGCACACTCAGGAGGCGGCACAGCGTGGCCCCGGGCACCATCGCCATCTTGCAGAGGTACGACGCCAGCCTCAGCTCCTGGGGAGGCAGGGGAAGGGGAGCTCAGCCCGCGCCACCTCTAGACTTGACATGCGACAATTTTAAATTCATTGCATTCTTAGGGCTTTTTGTCTAAGGGGAATAAATATTTTAGAAGTTAGTCTGGAAAACAGCTTCTAAATTCACAGAGCTGTCAAAAGAATCTATTTGGTGAGCACCTGTGGCACCACGGCATTCCCGAGGCTGCGTCCCCGCTCGTGACTGTTCTCGGCTCTGTCGGGCACCGCCCGAATCGTACGGCAAAGGCCCTGACCTGCAGCAGGGACACTGCTCACCTTATTCCTCCTGTCCCACTTCTGTGAGGCCACATGGCCCTGAGGACCATTCAGGCTCCAGAAACAACTGAAGTGTCCCTAAACCAGGGGACAGAGAGTGTCCCAGAGACACTGTGCTACGTCCTTACCACAGAACACCACTCTGCAGTAAATCAAAGAGCTGGAGGGTTCCGAGTCTAAGGCAGCTGGACTCCAGGCACACAGGTCTACAGCCTGGACAAAACTCAGAGCTGGGGCAGACCCTGGGTTGCCAGGGTGGGCAGTGGGGGGCAGCACGGGGAGGGCTCTGTGGGGAGGACAATCCTGCATCCTGACGGGGTGGACCTGCTGTGCTCAAGTGACAGAGAACGATGCACGTGCTGACACCGATGTCAGCTCCTGACTGTGACGTGCTCTGGGCAACAGCAGGGGGAAACTCGAAGCCCGGAGGACGCTGGAACGCCCCACGCTGGCTCCGCGACCTCCTGTGCATCCACAGGATTTCAGAACAAAATCTTTTTGGGGAAACCAGCACAGATCTGGTACTACAGAAAGCTCCCTGGTGCCCAGCAGCACTGAGCAGAACAGAGAGGCCTTGGGCCGGTTCTCGTCTCTCTCTGCCTCTGCCTCCTCATCTGTAAAATGTGGGTTAGGATGACACTGTGGCACAGGGTTCGGTGAGGACAAATGGAGCCAGAGCTTGTCCCACTGTCCTGTATCACACAGGCACAGTAACAGCACTTCTGGTCAGGGCAGGCACACCCCACCACCTGGCCAGTCAGAGCTCCCCTGGGACTTCAGCGAGGCCTAAGACAGATAGCAAAGCTGGGGTGGGGAGGGCATCGAAGGGCCAGGAGCCAGGGCTGCCAGCCGCATGTCCCTCTAGGAGGCGGTCATTCATGTGCACTAGGAAGAAGGAGAGCCCTGCTGAGGCAGAAGGACCCAGGGGAGTCCATTTGGTGTTTATACCCCTCGGGCTCAGCCCGGCTTTCCTGGGGGGTGGTCAGGGGATCCAGATGTTTCCTTTTATATACCACAGCATCAGGGATGGGGCGTGGCTCAGAGGTAGAGCACTCGCCCACCATGCGTGAGGCACTGGGATCGATCCTCAGCACCACATAAAAATAAATAAAGATATGTGTCCACCTACAACTAAAAAATAAATATTTAAAAAATAAAATGAAATAAAACAGTATCACATTTGCAGATACCCTGCACACAGCCTCTCTCTCGTACCTTCCCATCATCACTTGTGCTACCTAAGACACGGGACACGACGGTGACCCGCGGGGCACAACACTGGGGAATGGTGGGCAGGAGAGGCCATCAGTGTTTGGTAGAGACACGACCCTGCCCGACCAGCTGCACAGCACCTGTCCACACAATGCGACTTATTTTGGATCCACAGTTGGCTGAATGTGGGGACATGGAAGCTGCCCGAGTGTCCCCTGCCTGCCACCTGTGCTGGGACCACTCATGACCTGCTCTGAATTTCCCAGGCCAGCTTCCTCAGCCCACTCAATGGCTGAGGACAGGCAGCTCTGAAGAAGGGGAAGAGGTGTGTGCAGGGGACAGAGGCAGGGCACAGAGGCAGTCTGGGGCAGTGTCTCCTCACCTGGCCGCACAGGGTCACGAAGGTGTCCGTCTCCATGTTCTCCAGCAGATCCTCCAGCACAGCGCTGTCCTGCTGCTCTTGTCTCCAACTAGAGGGAAAACAGAGCCCAGTGAGGCCACTGTGTTAGGAAGGGACATCATGAGGTCATCCAGGCTCCAAATAAGGAAGAGGGATCAAAGCCACACCGCCGCGTGAGAAAGAAGTCTATGGACATATGTATGTGCACGCGCACATACACACACACACACACGCACGTGTCCACAGATATACGAAGAGATGGTGGGGAGGCCTGTGCCTCTTGTTGCCTAGGCCACTTCCAAGGAGGGTGGTCAGGAGAGGGCAGCTCGAGTGAGGTTCCGTGGGCCCCTGAAGGAGGCGACTGACTCTGACAGAGCTCTGTGACCCCCTCTGACGGCTGGGCAGCGGTCCTCAAGGCCTGCACCAAGAAGACCAAGACCTGGTCCATGTGCCCTGCGCTGAACAGACCCCAGAGGCCACTGTCCAGGGAGGGCCTCCCTGACCACAGGACCAGCTGGCTTCCCTTCGCAGGAGCCTCCTGTCCTCCACGGGAGCAGCTCTGCTGTCCACATGGCCTGCCCACAGTCCTTCTGGTGGCCACACCCAATGCGTCCGCAGGTGCAGCTCAAAGCCTCCAGGGAGTGCGTGAGTGCTGCACCCCCCAATGCCCAGCCCACCTACCCACGCCTCCGAGAAGCTCCTCGGCACACGTTCAGCCCTTCACGGTCACCTCAGGGCCCCGAGCCGTGCTCTGTTGACACAGCATCTCACCACCTGGAAATCATGCCCATCAGACTCCAGTCTGTTTCCTTCCATTAACTTGTGTCTGTTTTCAGGGCCCATCACACTGCCCAGTCCAGATGGCCTCACGTTCCCTCCACCCCAACGCCACCTTCACAGTGAAAACGCCGGAGCTATGGACCTTGTTTTTCTAAGAGTTCCTGATGCCACAGGCCAGGCTAACTGTCCAGTGTTAGTTGAAAAATAACACAAAGAACAGAGAAGGAAGACGGGAGCTGGGCTTTGCAATCTTGACAAAGCGCCATGTTTACAGTGAGATCTGAATGAGGCCTGAGTTCTGCTGACGCTGGCTCACGGCTCGGGTCCTGCACTAAGATGATGGAGAAGCTGGTGAAGAGGAACAAGACCTCTCTCTATTATTTTTGCAACTTCTTGTAAGTCTGTGATCATTTAAAAAGTCTAAAATATTAGTAAACCTCAGTGATATGAAAATAAAGTATCTTAGAAGGACATCAAGGAACAAGGAAGCCGATTCCTGCCAAGCTGGGTGGCTCGTGCCATGTGCTGGCTGGCACCACAGGCGGGAGGGTGAGAGGCAGGTTCCCCAGGCCTGCAGGGGACGTCACCTATGGGACCATGGGCCACAGGCCCTACCTTTGCTGGTGGAGATCCAGTAACTTCTGGCCCTTGCTCAGGGCCTGCTGCAGGACGGCAGAGACTGGCCTTTCAGAGTTCTCCTCCCCAGACTCGCTCAGGAGCCCAGGTCCCCCAGCCACCCAGTGCTGCCAGCTGGCCAGGGCCTGCTGCTGCTGGGCTGCCTCTTGCTGGGCCAGTTGGTCCTCCAGCCTCCTCTCCAGCTCCTGGAGCTCCTGCACACAGAGGGGACAGGTGGTGAGTCCCACTACAAATGTAAATGGAGCAAGGACAAAGTCTGACCTCCCGGCATGCGCTGGAAAACTGCCGGGCCCATCTTGCCTGGTTCCTCTGTGGCGCCATGACCAGCTGTAAGAAGTGCCCGCACCTCCAACACAGCTCCACCCAGCACGTGCTGCTCCTTCCTCTACAGGGACTTCCTGACTGCCGACCGACCGTACCTCCTGGGTGGCCGGCTCCCTAGTCCCTGGGGGACAGGGATGTCCCTCCTCACATCCCATTGACACCCTTCACACACCCTTTTTTGTCACCACCTGCATCACCATCATGCACCCTTTGGCTACAGCGTGGGCTCCTGAGGGCAGGGGAGCCTCCTGCTGCCCATCTGCACCGTGCCGGGCAGCTGCCACCTGTCCCTGGATCACCGCAGAGTTCCCGCCAGCATCTGTCACTGAAGAAGTCACGGGACGCAACAGTGCCCACGGCACAGCGGCACACCAAAGGGCTGCTGGTCCTCTATGGCACCAACTTAGGAGGCCCGTTACAACTTCCGCCTTCGCCATGGTGTGCAGGCAGAGCACACGCAGGGAAGACGGACGCTAACTCTGGAATTTGGATGGTGTCCCAGGCTGGTGACACGCAGTACAATGTTTTCTTGCCATAGTGGACTGTGGTGGCAGCACAGTCCCCAGCCAGCCCCAGATGCCAAGGTGGACAGCGCTTCAGCGTGTGCTGAGCTGCTGGGCAGGCCAGGGCTGCAAGTGAACTTGAGTCTTATTCTCAGTTTATTGTGAACTATCCCTGGAGGTCGGGGGGCATCTGTGTGAAGATCTCTGTCCTTCAGCGACTCTAGACCACACCCCCACTTCTCTGAGTTTACGGATGAGGAAATCGGGGCAGAGTGGCGGTAATGTTCCAGGTGCCGCACTCACTGAGAGGCAGAGTCGGAATCTGAGCCCAGGCCAGCGAACTCCAGGCTTGCGCTCTCACTGGGCCACGCTGCCTAACACCGTCAGAGGGCACCTGCCTTCCCAAGTCACCAGAAAATCTCAGCAGAGGAGTCTGCCAAGGTGGCCACGGGGTAGGTAGAAGGCCCCCAGGCCATGGAGGTGCATGCGGGGGAAGCCCAGGTGGAGGTCAGTGGGGCTCATCCTGAGAGGTCCCAGTGGGCCTCACGGGGGACGGTGGCCCCTGATCCTCCTAAATATGTACAAAGTACTCTGACTTCTGCGGAGGGAACAAAGTTTGTATCAAATTGTCAAAACAGTCCCACAGTCCCCAAGGCTCAGAAATACAACCCGAGAACCAAGACAGTGGGACAAATGGCCGAGAGGAGCCCTGAGGATACAGTGTGGAGAGACTGACCGCCTGGCCACGCACTCCAGCCTCGATCCAGGGCCTGGGAAGCCTCTGAGAGGCAGCACCCCCACCCACTGGGGTCTGCCATCCTGGCCACTGATCACTGCAGCCCCCTGAGGGGAGAAGAGGTAGCCCTAAGTGGTTTCCCACAGTGTCCTGTCGAGCTATGAGCCTGGCCAGCAGCCTGTCAGAGGCCAGACCTCTGCTGGGAACAGTGTAGGATGGAAGACTCCAATCTGAGCCTGTTGGGGTCACCAGAGAAGTGGTGGAGCACAGAGGCCATCTTTTCTAGAGGAGCTTGAAAATCCCTGGTCAGGAATGGAAGGCAGGTGGACATGGCCTGCAGCTCGGCGTTCTCTGACGGGACCTTCTCCAGGGCTTCAGGCCTGTGCCCAAGCCTGCTCCCCCTCCGCACCTGCCTGCTGGGGTCCAAGCTCCGTCTGGGCCTACCTTCTTTAGTGCTCACTCTGCTCACTAGACTTTAAATACAAGGACCACGAGTCCCGGGCTGTGGTGACCTGTCTTTCTCCCCAGCAGTGAGAACAGGGCCCAGCTCGTGGAAAAAGTTAAGAAGAATAATAACAATAACAATAATAATAATAATAATAATAATGGCGGTTAACATTTACTGAATGTCTACACTGGGCCAGAGCATTTACACAACTTATTTAATCTTCACAAAATGACACAAATTTGGAATTTACCATTATCCCTTTTTATAGATAAGGTGACTGAGGCACAGAGAGTGTAGGTGAAACTCCTGAAGTCACAGTGTTGGGCAAAAACTCAGCTAGAGAGAACTGAGGTTTCTCTGGTCTCTGGTCCCATCTCTCAGTTCAGCGGCCTCAGAGAACACCACCAGGTACCTGCCTGATGCATGAACAGAGTGACAGCTGGTGACACCGATGGGTGGTGGAAGGAGGGATGATAGGTAGACAGGTGACAGAAAGATGGATGGACGTAGACATAGAGGACAGAAAGATGGTAGAAATAGATTATCTAGGTAGAGGATAGACAGACAGACAGACCTGTTAGAGTCTGTAAACAAGTCAGGATGGCACCTGGCATTTTGCAGAGGGAGTGGTTTGTGAAGTAACGCCAGCGAGCCATTAAGTGTGGAGATTCCTTATTGGTTGACTGCTGTATCTAGTTTATGTTAATTAAGATAAGCTGTGTGGGATGTATATAGACCCTCCTGTCCTACAATAAACGGCTCCCACTCCTGCAGTATCAATGTACACAAGTTGCTCGTCACCTCCTGGTTATTTTGCTGCAGCTGGACTGTGGCACAGACCGACGGATGGATGGGTGGACAGAGGATAGAGTTCCTTTTTTGCTGGGTATCTGTTGGGATTCAGAGTGAGTGAGGCATGTCTCTGGATCCTGAAGACTCACTGTGGGGAGCGGGCAGCTCGTATGCAGAGACAGAGACAGAACACCATCCTCGGTGATCACAGATTCAGATTGGGCTCCGAGAACACAGAGCGGGGACAGATGGTGCCACTGGAGGGCATCCTGGGTGGCTTGATGGAGGAGATCCCTGGGCTTGTCTTAGAATGTAGACAGGAGTTTGCAAGGAGGTGAGGCAGAAGTCTTCTAGGTAGAGGTCCCTCTTAGGAACAGATGCTTGAATGTATCTCAGGGCTCAGAGCAGCAGGAAGGTCTAGGGCCCGAAGCCCAGGGTCTGAGGGAGGAATGGTAGGAGGTGAGTGTTTTGTTTTGTTGTTTATGTACCAGGGATTGAACTCAGGGGCACTTAACCACTGAGCCACATCCCAAGCCTCTCTGGGTATTTCATTTAGAGACAGGGTCTTGTTGAGCTGCTTAGGGCCTCGATAACTTGCTGAACTGGCTTTGAACTTGCCTTCCTCCTGCCTCAGCCTCCCAAGCCACTGGGATCCTAGGCGTGAGCCACTGCTCCCAGCTAGGAGGTGAAAGTTTAAATGTGGACCTGGCGGGTAGGGCTGTGCGTGTCATTTTATTTTTCATAAACATCCCTTTGGCTGCAGTGTGGAGAGGAGACTGGAATAGGGAGGGGGCCAGGGGCATGATCTTAGGACAGGAGGCCTGCTTTGCTGCTGTGGGCCTTGGTGAAATGACCGTCCCTCCCTAAGCCTCAGCCTCTTCCCCAGAAGAATGGGACTAGAAGTGCCACCGGTGGAGGGAAGGAGGGGGCAAAAGCACAGTCAGTGCCTGGGCCTCACGCAGAGCTTGGCGGGTGCAGCCAATAGTGACGCTCTCTGCCTTTGAAGCCCAGGTGGCTGGGAGCCGCGAAGCCAGACCACAGAAGACCGAGTGCAAGAACTCAGGCAGAATCAGCAGAGGGTGAGTCCTGGCACAGGAAAACCAGGCAGAGGGAGGAGGAAGGAGCAGGGAAGGGAGGTGCCCATGGGCCTGGAGGTGCGTGCTCAGCAGTTCAAACCGAATGCAGATACAGTGCGTACAGTTAGTCTGCGGTCACAGCATCTGCTCCCCGGAAGTCCTTCCTGTTTGAATCTGCCCATCATCCCCATTCTGCCCCGATCCAATTACACCTTGTATATGTTCCAATATCACAAAAGGAGTCTGAACCCTTCATCAATGAGGTGAACTCAACGTCACCCTCGCAGAAGTCCTTTCTCCCACAGCATTTCATTGCTTGCTTTTTTAATCCTCCTGCGAGTTTAAGAGCTTAAAAGCCCATTTCCAACAGGAGAGCGGTCGATGCAGACGATCAAATGCAGAATGGAGTCCAACATCTGGAGTAAGACGGCCGTCTCCTGCCAACTGCAGACTGAATGAAACAGTGGTCACCCATCATCTTGGCCTCGAGGACACCACATCATCTCCACTCAGGACCCACGGCCTCTTCCCAACAGACCGGCGGTAGGAAGCTCTGTCCTACTCAAAGTCTCAAGATGGACAGGGTGTTGTGGTCTCAGGTACCAGGGGACACAGATGGTCTCAGCACCACGAGGCGCTTTCAGGCCGCACTGAGGGTGTTTCCTGTGCAGGTGGAGGCAGCAGGTAACTGTGAACTGAGAGCCAGGGGTCCTAGTGTCTCGCTCTGCCCCCAGCTCCCTGACCTTGGACTGTCCTTCCCTGGGAAGGCTTCATTCCCTCCATCTGGAATCCAGGACAGGATTCCCTCCGTGCCAACCACTCCGAGTGCATCCTGTGCTGTGTGTTTGGGTAAGTGCTGGGCCAGGCCTCCTCCCGTTACCAGGAGTCCACCTCGGGTGGGTGTCTATGAGGAAATGAGTGTCTGGGTTGTTTCCCCCGTTAGCCGTTAGGTGGATTTTCAAAATGCTATTCTGATTCTCCTGTGAGACCAACCGTATACTCCTGGGGGAAACTCAACCTGGCCACGATGTATTGATTGACTGCTTCTCATAGATGGATGGGTCATGTTCACATCTGGCGTCTACGGTCACAACTGCCATTGTTCCTTCTTAGACTGCTCGTGTCTGGTTTCGGTATCAAGGTTCGCTGAGCAGCATAGAATGAGCTGAGGAATTCCATCTTCCTGATCTCAGGAATAATGTGCACCTGAGGCCAGCGGAAGACCTTAAGGTTTCATGGAGTCCGCCTACAGAACTATCTCGGTTGGGTGTTTTCTGTGAACAGGGAGGATGCTTAACCTATGCACCAGTTTCTTTCATGGCATTAGCAATGTACGTTTTTTTTTCCATCTTGAGTCAATCTTTCAGACTTTTCTAGAAATTTTCTCCTTTCAGTTCAGTTTTCAGATTCTTCAACATAAAGTTGGGCACGGTATTCTTCTATTTTTAAAAACTGCTGCATCTACAATTGCTTTCTAAACTCTTGGTATTATTTACTTGTCCCTCACCTCTTTTTGTGATGACAAGTCTTGCCAGACATTTGTATATTTTGTAAGTTTTTTCCCCCCAAAAAATTCAACTTTCCACTTCCCTGTGGCAGTTCTGTTTTCATTTTTATTTACACTGTGTTCCTTCCTCGGCTTTCCATAGGTCAATTACCCCAGTTCCTCCACTTACATGGTCAGCTGTGGGCCTTTCTTTCCTAATGTAGCTTAGGGTATAAAGTTCCCTCCAAAACCTGCTTTAGCTGAATTCCACATTGTGATTTGTCATAGGTACATTATTTTTCTGCTCTATGTTTTTTTAAATAATTTCCATTATTTCTTTGACCTAGGAATTATTCAGAGGTATGTTCTGAAGTCACAAAGTATGGACTCTTTAGCATTTATCTTTTTTAACTGTTTTGAAGTTAATTGCCCTTTGTTGAAAGGTAGCCAGAGTGTCACAGGTCAGTTATTTGTCACTGCTCCAGTGTGTGCTAAGGACACATTTTGGTGACCTGTTTGCTGTGAACCCTGGGTGCACTCAGGGCGGCTTCTCAGTTGCTCTTCTGTGTGCCCTCTGGGCTCCCTCCGATCACCAATCATACTGAAGCGTGCGTGCCGAGCTTCTCACCTTAACCTGACTTCTCCCTATTCTTTCACTTTTCCTCCTTCACTCTGCTGAGGCCTTTCCTTAAAAGTCATAGGGCAGCTTCCCCCACGCATGCAGCAGGCGGGAAGGCAGGGGCTCTGGCCCCCCAGCCTGTCTGGGTGTCCTGCCCCATGGACACATCTCACAGCCTCCTGCCCGGGGCTCATCCCAACCCGGGTTCCAGGTGTCAGTAGTGTCAGAGCAGCTCTGGCTCCCAATCTGCTCTCAAGGCTCCCTGCAGCTCTGACACCCGCAGCCAGTCCTGAAGGACATTCTCCTATGCTTGAGCTTTACGGGGGCAGCACTGGAAGCTCAGTGCTGGAACACCCAGAGACCCTACTGAAGCTCTGTCCTTAAGACAGCTGTCACCACACAGTGTTTACCATGTGGCCAGAAAACGGTCTTGGACTCTTCAGAGTCAACTGTGATTTGCCACCTTTTAAAGAATGCATGGGACCCCCATCTTGATGAACTCAGCTGGGACAGTCCATCCACCAAGGTGACAGTGCACCAACTCAGGGAGAGACTCTGGTTCCTGTCACTCATCAGCCACGCGGTCTTCACGAAGGCCGTGACCTGCCACCTGCCCACATCTCTCTTTCCCTGAGGAGTGAGCGTGCTGACAACACCCACTTCACAGCAGGGCACAATAATCAACAATATGACCCACAGCAGAGGGCGCGGAACGGCACTCAGTGCTAATCACACTTAAATGATAGTCTTCAGAAACAGAATAGAGCTGCCGATGCTTAACTGGCAGCTGGTCCGTTCACGACACTCGAGCACCTGCCTGCCCCCATGAGCTGCTCCACACCTGGGAGGGCCTCCCCTGCATGCAATTATCACAGTAATAAGTGACACATAAAATTCTGAAGTCCAGGCACAAAGGACCTCAAATTAGTCCTCAAAACAGTTATTACCATAGCTCTCATGTTATGGATCCTCTTCTTCACCCTGAAAGAGTGCAGCCTGCAGGCTTAATGACAATTTAGAATTGCAAAGATAAACAATCCAATATACGGTGACATTCAGGATGCCCTTAATTGAAATATGCACTTTTTCCCCCTACTGCATCTTCATTCAAACATGAACTTTTGTTGTTTGAAAGAAACACTAATGTCATTAAACTGTGGCCCCCGCCATTGACCAGAAGATTCACCAGTTCCCCACGGTCTCTCCCCAGAGGCAATGCCCTGGAGCTTGCTGGGCTGAGAGTTGCAGGCTGCTGACCTACAATGCACCCCACTTGGTCCTCAGCCCACCCAGGGCATAGACCAGCCGGGCGCTCATGGCCCATCTGCAGGTGGAGGAAATGTGGCTTTGGAAGGTGCCGGCCCCTCCGGACCCCTCCTGCACTCACCGGGCTGTGGGACTGCAGGATCTGGCCGCAAGCCGCCTGGCTCAGTGTCTCCGACTCCCTCAGCTCCTCCAGCAGCAGACCCTGGATGCTGAGCAGGGCGGTGAAGGCCGACAGGGTCTCGGTGGCCCGCGCCGCCTTCTGGAACTGCACAGCAACCAGCGACTCTGCGAAGCGTCCCTCCTGGGCCTCCAGCCGCTGCACCCTCTCCCGCAGCAGTTCCCCTCGCACCTGGGGGACCAGCAGCAACAGAGGGCAGTGAGCCGAGGGACGGAGAGGAGAGCCAGCAACCTCCCAGAGACCAGGGCCATCCCACAGAAGCACGGGATCTACAGGAGCCACCGAGAAGTGTCCAGCTTCTCAGGACCACGCCTGTCCTTCATGCTGTACTTACCACCCTCGAGGGTGAGCGGGGCGTGTAGCCGTCCGGCTCAGGCTCTCCCGTTCACTCTCCCTGCACAGCTCCTAGGCCCCTCCACCCTGTGCAGAGCCTGGCACCTGCCTGACTGAAGTGCCCGCCACGCTCTCTTCCTTTGGTCTCCAGCTCCCGACTGGCCCCTCGGGCACCCTCACTTCTGGGAGCAAGTGCCTGTCCTGCTCTTCTCTGCTCGTCCCTCCAGCTCCTCCTCCCCTAGGGGGCACATGCCAGAGCACAGGGCCGGCTGCACCCGGAGCTCTGTCCGTGTCCTGCCAGCAGACCCGACCATGGCCACTCGGCTACAGTCCCTCAGCGTCCACCTGTCTTCTCTTCTGTCACTGCTACAGGTGTGACATCAGTGCCTCTCGCCTCACCCGAGCCCCAAAAGGCAGGCTGCACTCTGTGCGCCCCACTCTCTGCAGGAGGAGCAGAAGTGTGACCCGGAAAAAAAGCTGCACAGGCACCTTGGCTCCTCAAAGTCACCATAACCCAAAGAAAGGTGCACCCAGCATCCACGGTGGGACACCAGGACAAGGAAAATGCAGTCCACTGAACCTACACAGGAAGGGAATCCCGACCCTGCTGCAGCAGAGACAGACCTTGAGGACACCAGGCTGTGTGATATGAGCCAGTCCCAAAGGACAAGTGCTGCATGATCCCCAATCTGAAGTCCCTGGGAAGTCAGATGCATAAAGGCACTGGGGACGGCGCAGGAGGAAGGGTGGACACTGTATGATGCATATGCAAGACGGAAAGTTCTGGAGTGGGATGGTGACTACACTCATGTGCGAGGGTACCTGGTGCCTGCTGAGGATTGAGCCTGGAGTGTCCCCAAAGGCTCCTGTGTTGCAGGTTGGGTCCCCAAGGCAGCAGGGATTAGAGGTGGGGCTTTGGGAAGGTGATGGGATCCTGAGGGCTCTGCCCTTGTCAGTGGGTGGACCTATTGATGCAGTCACCTGAATGAGTGGACTGTTGGAGGTGGAGGAAATGCAGGAGGCAGGACCTCCCTGCAGGAAGAGAGTCCTTCAGGAAATGTCCTTGGGGACCATATCTGGTTCCCAGCCTCCCTCTCCCTCTTTCTCTGCTTCCCAACCACCAAGGTGGGCAGCATGGTCTACCACGCCCTCTCTGCCACGACACTCTGCCTCACCACAGGTCCACAGCATCGGAATCAGCTGACCACAGGCTGAAACCTCTGAAACCCAGAGTCAAAATACCTCTTTCCTCCTTTAAGTTGTTTTCCTCAAGTATTTTGTCACAGCAATGGAAATCTGATGAACACAAGTGAGCTGTACATTTAAAAATGATTGGATAGGTGTGCTTTGTGTGAAGTTAATGTTTTAGCACAATAAAAAGATGAGCAAGAAATGGACGAGCTGTCTCCTTCATCATGCACCTGCATGAGCTCAGTTTTACAGGTTACACCATATGGTCTCGATTTCCCTCTTGGGTGAGCAAGCAGTGATCCAAGTCTTACAAGGGCCAGTCTCCTACAGAGATGCAGGGCAGAATGAGGTGGCCATAGGGCTAGCTGGAGTTCTGTTTATGCAAAACTTAAAATGCGGGGGAACAATTAGCTCTTTGTATAACCATAAGAACAACATTCACTACAAATTTAAGATATTCCGAAATCCTTTTTGCTTCTTTGGAAAGCTTAATTTATTCATTCCAGACTATGAAATTACGTCTCTAGAGAGGGTTCAAGTCCTTGTCTAAAAGGACTCCTAGGAAAGGGACAGATTTGCATTTCTATGAGGTTATTAAGGACAGGCTTCATTAAATATTCAAGCATCTGAAATAATAATAATTCATTTGCTGAACAATATTCTGCTAAATTTCCTTATTTTAATTGGAAGTTTGACCAACTTCCTACCAATTTTCCCTGCAGCACGTGGAGCTCAGAGGAGGAATCCCAGGTATGCCCTGTGACCCCGCCAGCCAGCAGAGCCACAGAACTCCGGGGATTCGTTAAGTCACAGTCCGCAGGTCTGGAAGCAAATGCAACCAGATGCAAGGGCCAGCCAGACAGAGGCTGAGTCAGGTCAGCCTCAGCACCATGGAGAGCTCAGAGGAGGGGGCTCAGGCGGGTCTCCAAACAGGAGGCCCCCAGGTTCAGCACACAATCTGCAGGGAAGGGGCCCCTCAGGCCTCGGGCTCCCAGAGAGAGGAGGAGTTAACTGCGCCCACCCCCTTAATCCCATCCATCCCATAACACCCTGCGGGGGAACAGGGGGCCGGAGGGAGAGTCCAGTGCCTGCCACGGAAAGTCAGGCCAGCAGAGGCCACATCAAGAATCCCGCGTCCACCAGCTGGAAGAGGGGGCTGAGCCACACTCCGTGAGCACCGCTGCGGCTGGAGGTTCCCTTTCCAGGCGGATCCTCCCCTCAGTGGCTCAAGGTGCCCAGACAAGGTGGGAAGGCGGAAAGCGAAGAAGACTCTCCCGCGTCTTCCATCAGGAGGAAAGCGGACCCGTGAGGTTCACTGCATCGATACTTGTTGAACACCACGACCTTGCTCAGTGATCATCACTTCACTCCCATTTAGATTCAGGATTATTCATTTCTACTCCTGGAAAGACTCGACCTCCCGCCCTCACCAAGATCAAGACACAAATGTCACACAATCAAGGGGCATTGCTGCCGCAGACCACGCAGCGCGGCTCTGCCTGGCCACCTGGAGTTTAAGGCTGGTCTGCCGTCTCTTCCCTGCAAGAAACCACATGCCACCCAACCAGCTGTGTGACCCAGCCAAGGTGTTTAACCTCTCTGAGTCTCAGGTTTGTGTGTGAAAAGGAAACAGAAGAGTAGGAGGTACCTAGTGAGCGCCAGATGAGCAGGAGCTGCCAGTCCCCCTCACTGCATCATTGCCGTTATCACCTCCATGACCGTTAGTAAAGAGGACCTCTCTAAAGTCGAGCCAGAGAAGACGGGAAGAATGGGTCGCAATATTGAGGGACTTTGCCCCTCTAGAAGGGGAGGTTGTGGTTGTCTGTTTCTGATTACAAAATCCAGTACGAGGTACAGAAAGGTTAACGTGGAGGTCGCTGATGACAAAGGGACTCACAAGGTGCACCTACTGTGTTAGGAAAGAAGGGAAGGGTGGGCGCAGAGGGAGCAGAATCTAAAAGCCAGAAATTGGACGACCGAGTGGAAAGGGACTCGATGGACGCCCAGAGCCAGTCCCCCCCGGGGGTGGGGCAGAGAAGCAACAGGACCCACACCACAGGATCCCCGCCTTAGAAACTGCACCACCAGGGGCACCTAGAAGTGCTGGTAAAGTCAGAGCAGTGTGAAGAGCGGTTCTGACCGGTGCCAGCCGCCTCTGCAGACTCCCCAGGTAGCTGCCCAGACTACAGCAAGCGGAGGGCCCCATGCAGGCAGTGGAGTCTGGGACGTGGACATGATGGGCGGATGGGTGGTGGCTGTGGTAGGCGTGCTGTCCAGACAGGAGGAAGATCATCAGAACGAGACCAGAAATAATGGGCGAGTGGGAAATGCAGCGTGTGACTCCCGCTCCTCGAGAACAGGGCTGAGGAATCTGTTCAGACAGCAGGAGAAGCACACCCACGCAGGCCCCACGTCCTTCCATTCTGGATCCACCAAATGGCTCTGCCCGTGCAGAAAGCAGGTGAGCTGCACTGTGCTGTGGGCTCTGCTCTGCCACCCGTCTGCTGTGTGGCCTGGGAGGAGCCTGCGACCACCCTGAGCCTCACCTCTCCACCCAACAGAGGCAGCTGGTCCAGGGCCTTGAAATATGGAGGGGCTGAAGACAACCTGCCGGCTGAGGGCTAAGCTGCCAAGCCACTGTCGAAGGCAGGAGGACGCTTGTGTCAACAGGGAGTCCCCAAGCTTCAGCTTAAGCAAGAAGCAGAAACGGACCACAGACAGATGACAGAGTTGGAAAGAAAGAGAGGAAGGAGGAGAGGAAGAAAGATCTACTTTCAATTAATGGCAAGTCAGAAAACAAGCCACACAACTGTGCCACAGACCTGCTCTGCCGTGGGCTTGGCCTAACACTGAGGCGGGGGCAAGACATATCCTACGTCCCCATCAAGGTCTTCAACAAACCGGAGCTTGGCCAGGGCCATCTGAGCAGGAGCTTCCTTCCGTCCAACAGATCTGGCCAACCGCCCCTACCGGGGAGTCTCCCAGGCCAAGTAGGCATCCCGGAGCCCCTCTGCCCACCGGGCACTTCAGTCCACGGCCTCCTCTGCTGCACTCCCAGGGAGGGTCGTGGGCCAACAGGACCGAGCATCACGGACGGCAAGGTGACACACGCACCGAGGGACCCATCCTCCTGTGCCACCAGAGTCTGCAGCTCACAGAGACCAACCCATGTCCCGACAGGAAGTGCCCTGCTGTGGCCGCATGCTTGGGTACAGAAGCATGGGCCAGGAGAGGATGCCCTGCTACAGAGGGGCACAGGAGTAGCCACAGAGGCCTCTTACAGCGCTGCAGGTGACCCTGTCCCCCAGCCCTCCCAGGGCCTGCATGGTGTCCACTTTACCTCAGGACCTCTCTGCTCTCTGGGGCAGTCCCCTGCCTCCTGGGGCCTGGCTCCCCACCTCTTTCTGAGGACAAAGGAAGTAGTTTTTCAGGTGGGCCTAGGATAAAGCCACGAGGAAGCCCCAATCCACTTCAAAGTCGATCGCACCCATACTTTTTCCTCTAAATAATGCATAAAATTAGAATCCAGGGATGAAAGGGTGGGTTAGAAATGCAGCTTCTGGCCAGGATGGAGCAGCAGTGAACAGATTTACTCTCCACCTTAAACTACCAAGATCTTAGGAAAAGTCTAGACCAGAAAAGGGCAGCTCAGGGCCAGGTGGGCTGCACAACTGTCCGCTCTGCTCAGAGGCAGCGGAGGGAGGTGGGAGCCCAGGGGAGTCCAGGGGAGCCCAGTGGCTCTGCAGATTCAGGAAACCAGAGTCAAGTCTGGGAGCAGAGCCCCACAGAGGAGGGAGCTGCAGCGACAGAAGCCCATGAGATCTGCTCAGGCAGAGCTACCGCAGGCCCGGAAGGAGCCGCCAGGAAGCACAGGCCGGACATGGCTGGCTCGTGTTGCCTCTCGTCAGAGTGCAGACCTCACACACAGGACACACGTCACCAGGGCCCTCCCAGCCATGCCTCAGTGGTGGGGATACGATAGCCTAGTCCAAGGGCAGCCCTGGGCCCAACCTCACAGAGCGCAAAAGCAAGTCTTGAAAGGACACAACTGACCCAGGGAGCTTGACCACACATCAGAGGGCCACACCCGCTCTTCAGGAAGATCTCAATAAAATCCAGGATCTGACGTGTACGATTCACAATGCCCAACCCCCAACGAAACGACCCAGGAGGCAGAGAAGCCAGGAAAGGATCCAGAGGGCAGGGGACGGAAATGAGAGAGAAGGTGGGACAAGCAGACAAGGACCCCGAAGCAGCAAGTAGAAAAAGGAATGAGCCTAGGTATCAAAGGGGAGGCCACAGGCCACAGTGACCACGGGTGTCAGGCCGACTGTGCAAAGTCAACAGCACCATGGGGGATCTTCACAATCATCCTGAGAAGCAGAGGCTTCTGCTACCCACACTGGAGAGACGAGAACCCTGAGGCACAGAGAGGCCCAGTAGTGGCTCAAGGTCACACAGTTGAAAAGTGGCAGAGCTAGGAACCTCCAGCCAACAGCTTGGCTTCCGAGAGAGAATAAGGGAGTTGGAAAGACTTATTTAGCCATATTTGTTAATATCAAATAATATCATTGAAAACAGGTTATTATTCACAATTATAACCAAACCTATGACACATCTGGAAACCATCCCCCAAACACACAGCACGTTATGGACACTGTCACTCTGCGAATTACTGCCCAGCCGAGTGTGAAGGGGGCTCATGGGAGGGGACGTGGGGCAAACAGGGAAGCTGGGGCCGTCCTCAGGAAGTCACCTGTGAGGACAGCCTGCTTATGGAAGTAACTGCAAAACTGTTAAGATCCTAGAAGAGCCAAATAAAATAAGACATCCCCCTTCTGGATGGACGGCCACTCTACGACTAACTGCAGGGTAATGACGGAAACGCTAAAGGAACTTGGCTAACGTTTTCTAAAATGGGCACGTGACCTTCCAGGTTTCCAAGGACGCATCTATGAGTCTGCAGTGAGCCCACCAGAAGGTCTTCAGGGGGCCTGGAGGGCGGGCAAAGCGCCTGGCCCTACCTGCCCGCTCGGCCCTCTCGGTGCTGCCTGACACCGGCGCCGCCGCCGTCCTCCATCAACCTGTCAGCTGTTCAGAAAGTGGGCGGCCAGGAGGCTTGCACTGGTCTGCCCGTCCCTCTCTGTCCCTCCAAAATTCACCCACGGCCCTGGATTCTGGGTGGAGCTTCAGACTGGCAGTGGATTTTCTGGGCGGACTTGCAGGGGTGAGGGACAAGCTGCGCCTCTGCACCCATGAACCCCAGAGGGGCCCGGCCCAGGGAAGGGCACCAAGCAGTGCTCCCAACAGGAGGAGGAAGAGCCGGGCAGGGCAGGCTGGGAAGGAGAAGCAGAGGAACATGGGAGGAAGGGCGGGCGGGGGGACAGAGAGTCCCCAAGAGTCCTTCCAGGAAGGTGACACCCTCCAGCCCCCAGCTCGCTGCTGCACAGCAGGGCAAGAGTGACGGTGGCCAGCGGTTCACCCCAGCCCTGGCCATCACTGGTGGTGGGTGACCCATCCTCCTTCCCTCCCCAGACCCCACTTCCCCTCAGCCACGTGGAGGAGTCCAGACCAGGGGAGTCAGTCCAGGGCTAAGGGTGGACTGGTGCCTGCAGATTCCAGTCAAGAAGGGGCCCCAACGGTGTTCCCAGCATGCTCTGCTGCCCCAGGTGAACCAGAGACCAGAGCGGCCCTGGAGGCACCCCATTCCCAACAGGCCGTCCTCCACAGGTCTCCTGGGCAGCTGTCAGAGGACCTGGCGCCATCTCCACAGCTGCACAGACTCTGAGGACCTCCCTCCCCTGAAATGTGACCGTGAGGGTTGATTCTAGTGCCACCTGGCTTGTGCTAAGGGACGCCCAGAGTGTTGTTTCTGGAAGAGCCTGTGAGGGTGTTTCTGGGTGAGAGCAGCATTGGAATTGGGGGACTGAGCAAATAAGACCTCCCCAGTGTGAGCAGGGGCCACCCAGCCTCGGGAGAGCCCAGCGGAAGAGGAGGGAGGAGGAAGGGGGCCCCGGGCCTTCTCCTGAGCTGGGCCGTGGTTTCTTTGCCCTGGGAGACATCGGCACCCCTGGTTCTCGGGCCCTGGACTCTGGACTTACACCGCAGCCCAGGCCCAGGCCTGTGGGCAAGACTGAGCTGACCATTGCCTAGGCTTGCCCAGCTCACAGGGGGCGGATCGTGGGCTCTTGGCTTTCATACTTGCATGAGCAGATCCCCGTAATAACCCTCCTGTTGGTGGCTACTAGGGTGTACATCTGGCTGGTTCTGTATCTGCAGAACCCTGACTGTGACAATGACCTGGCAGCCTCTCAGCGAGTGGGGGCCGTTGCTGCCCTCCACGATCACTCTGCAAAGAAAATGGGAGCAAAGTCCACCTGCTGAGCAGGGAGGCCCTTTAAGCTGCCGTCAGGGAGCGCCTGAGGTGGGCACCTGCCAGGTGGGAAGGCAGACTGCAAGGGCCACCTCTCACTGAAAGGTCACCGCTGATGATGCCCCGGGTCATGAGGCCCAAGGCATCATCATGAGCTGCTCCCTCACTGGTCACAGGCCAGCCCTGTCCTCCCCAGTCCTGGCACTTCCACCTGTTCCTCATGACTGCTGATGGCCAACCCCTATACACCCTGAAAGGAACCACTGACCGCACCCAGAGTACGTTCTAGGGCCCTTCACAGGTCCAGGCATTTGTCTTCTGAGACAAGGTACACCTACCCTAAAAATTTTTTTAATTAAAAACAAAACTAGGCGAGGGACAAACACAGCTGCTCCACCTGGACATCATCCTCTTGGGAGCCCCCAACACAGGGCAAAGCGCGGGAGACACGGGCACAGGCAGCCTGTGTGGCGTCCACTCCATGCAACCCCACGGGAGCCCTCTCCTCCCGACCCACAACAGTGCACCTGCCGCCTGCTTGCCCCACCTGCCGTGGCCACAGCACCTCGATCCTTCCCTGAGGAGCATTTTAAGAGAGAGACGATTTTAAGTGTTTCTCCTCAGTGTCCCCAAATAGAGAGCAGGAGCAGGACCACCTGAATCAGGCTGCACTCAGAGCTCAGGGACACAGTGCCAGGATGTCACTGTCTCCTCAAATACTCAGGGAGCAAATGAGCAGTGCCCGAAGCACTGCTGGAAGGGGGGCTGCACAGGCTGCAGGGAGGGAGGCGCCAGGAGTACAGGGGGATGACCCGGAGAGGACACCCGAGCACAGAGGCAATGCCTAAGGACAGCAAAGGACAGAGTTCTGCGTCCAGGAAGTGACCCGAGAGGCGACTGCAGGAGCAGGCAGAACGCAGCCTGGAGCGTCAGGAGCCCGAGGGTGCGCCGGACCCAAGGACCAAACACGGCGATGAGAAGGGGCTGGAGGGAGCGGGGACGTGGGAGCACAGCCAAGGATTCACAGGTAAAAAGGAGATGGGGAGACAGGACAGACGCAGTCACTGTCCACAATGTCCAGGACAGAGCCAGGCATGTGACAGCGGGACCAGGGCCACGAGGAGCAGAGCCTGAGGTGACAAGATCTCCCAGCAGAGACCGGGGAAAGAGGCTCAGACAGAGGGCCCCGGGGAGAGAGGCCACATGTGCAGGACAGTGACTTCCAGAGCACGGTGCTCGGGACAGATGGACGGAGCAGCCCAGGAGAACTCCACACACCGGCCAACGGCCAGCGTCACCTGCTGGGTGCAGAGAGACGCAACCAATGAAGCAGACGCACCCACCTTTTCAACCAGGTCCTCAGGGGCCTGTTCCTCAAAGAGGCGAATCTTGTCTTCAATGCACTTCTTCAAAAGGTCTACCTTGCTTTTACTCTTGGACCGCGGCTTCCTTGTCTTGGACTGTGGGTGGAGAGGGGTCAGAGAAAACACGGGCATCGACATGGTCATCAGCAAGCTCATGCAGCCCCAGGTCACCCCAAGCCAAGGGAAGACTCTGGCTCACAGAACTGCCAAACTCCACCTGAGGCCAGCAGGACGCATCTCTTCCTGGATCGTGCCAGGTGATGGCCTCGTGACAAAGCATGCCTGGGAGAAGGTTATTTTACATTCATGGCACTCAGAGAAGGCCTCTTGGTGGAGGTGACATTGAACTGAGGGGTGAAGAGACTACAAAGCATGCTGCAGGCAGGAGCAATGGCAAGTTCAAGATCATGTGCACTCAAGGAGGTGTGGCCCCAGAGGTCTACAACAGCAAGTTCCAGATCATGTGCAGGATCAGCTGCACCAGACTCATCTGCCCTTGAAACACGCAGGTGGTCCCCAAAAGGCAGCTGTCAATCATCATCCCAGTACAAGAGACTCTTCTCCAAGCCCACTGAGCTGAGGTGAGCAACCCTCCTTGGTGCCACTTGCAGAGAGACCTTTTTTACCCTGAATCAGTCACTGTCCACAATGATGGGAGAAGAAAGGAGAGCCACGACTCAGGGCAGATGCCTCCCTTCCACCCAGCACAACATTCAGGAGAAGAGTAAAGAAGAGTGTGGATGCAAACCACGGGCGGCTGCAGGTGGACACTGTACCAGCTGGGTAAGGGCATCTGCATGGCCCCAGAGCTGTCCCCAGACCTTGAATTCAGGACAACCTGGCTGTTCCAAGAATAGAAAGACCTACCATGGCTAGAAAGGAGAGGATGGGGGAGAGGGATCTGGGTGGGGGGCAGAGACACAGGACCCCGCAGGGTCAGATCCTGTGGAGTAGTGGCCAGTCCCTGCAGTTGAGAGGCCATGATGTCCCGCCTACCTGCAGCTCGGGTGCAGCCAGGGCCTGGTCTAGCTTCAGGACCTCTGCTTCCCGCCAGGAGGTCTGGAATCTCTGCAGCAGGACTCGGGCCCGGATTTTGGGTAGGGCCAAGCTCCTGTCCATCTGGGCGAAGCAGCCGTGGACCTCCTGCCTCATCCTGAGCAGCTCCTCTTCAGACAGTGAGAAGGCCGAGCAGCAGAGCCGCCTGTGGAGGGGACAGTGGAATGTTCAACCAAGAGGAAACGCAGGTTGGGGTGGGAGCTGGGACTTCACAGCCCATGAACTAAGTCCCTGCGTGGAGGAAACGCATTGCGCCTCCGGGCATTCAATCCGTAAGCCTTTCCTGGGTGCCTAATGTATGCACTGCTGGGCACAGGGTCATGTGGAGCTGAGACCTAGAGCTCAAGGAGGCAGCCAAGAGGAGGAATCGGTCTTCTGGCATTCACGCCCGTGACCACAACCAGATCATGTGCATTAAGGAAGTGTGGAGAAAGAGATAAGAAATGAAGCCCTGTCCACCAACCGCAGGCAACAGCACTGTAAGCAGGGGCAAGTGGCACCCAGGACAGGTCGGGGTCAGGGAAAGGGTCCTAAAGGATGGCAACTGGCAACTGTCATTTTATCACAAACCTACTCCATGCCAGAGACCGTGCCAGGCAGTTCACTGCTATGCACTGAATTATGTCCCTCGGATGTGAATCTAAGGTCAGCACCTGTGAATGGGGCCATTTGGAAACAGGGTCTTTGCAAATGAAGACCCACTAGAGTGGAGGGGACCCTCACTCTGATATAACTAATGTTCTGGTGGGACAGGCGAGGAGAAAATCACGCGGGGCAGGAGCCATGTGACAACAGAGGCGGAGGTGGGACTGACGTGTCTACAGACCAATGCAGAAGCTCAGAGAAGGGTGAGGAACGGCCTCCCCAGAGCCTCAGTGGAGCACAGCCTCCTGCACCCCGAGTTCACTCTGGCCACAGAACCAGGGGACAATCATGTGCCTCTGGTTGTGGTGCCCCCTTAAGGAGCCCTGGGAATCAGAGACCCCGACCTGCATCATTGCTGATCCTCGACTTACACGAGGGGAGACTGAGGAATATCCCTGGCTTCCTTCTGGCCAGGCCCACAGCCACTCCCAAGGGAGAGTGGCCACATGCTCACTTTCCCAGCTTCGTGGGCCCCAGGGTGGACGTCTGGATGGACGTCCTTGATTCGGGAGGGAGCAACCCAGGAAGGGGCCTGACCTCTCGCTCCTGCTTCTGACAGGGTTTGTCTGTTTATTCATCCATTTATTTAATCTCTGCAGAGCCACCTGGGTTTCTCCTGTCACTCGGGCACTGTCCACAGGCTGCGCGGGAGTGGCTTTGAGGGAACATTTGCAGACTATTTCCCAGGGAGGCCAGGGCAAGCCTCACACACCCGAATCTCTACATCCCGGCTCACCAGGGAAGTTCTCCTGTGGAAGAGCAGGAGGAGTTCAGGATGTCAGGGGCCTCAGAGGAAGACAGAAGGCCTGAGGGTCACATCACAGGCTGCAGGCGAGGGCCCCGGGGCAGGGCACCCTGTCATGGGGTCCTCACTCCAAGGCCCCCCACCCCGTTTCTAGAGCACTTCTAGTGATGCAGCCTGGCCCTGGCCCTCACCCCACGCACTGCCTTTCCTACTGTCTGCCGGTTACTGTCCAGAACAAAAGCACCCCACGGGCACCTAGGTCCTATCTCGCACCTTCCAGCAGAATGGCCCCTGTGGCCTGGTCCTGGTCCTCTGCTACAAGGACCAGGGAATGCAGAAAGACAAGAGGCAGGTCTTTGCCCTGAAAAGTCAGAGTAGAAACCTAGGAAAGGAGTGTCAAGACACACTTTCCCTGGCAAAAAACAGGCCCTTCTTAATCCCAACTCTGGCTGAAGAGGCTCACAGCAACCCCGTCTTGTGTGCAGATGGGATAAAACCGTGTCTCCAAACAATGGTGCCAAGCCATCATCACACAACACCATGGAAACTAAGGCCGCAGCCCTGGGACCTTAAATAAGCCACGCGTATGAGCAGCTCACGCCGCGGCGCTGCGGTTGACCCTCTTTAACCCTCGGAAAAACCTTGAAGAGTCCCGATAGCCAAGCCAGATTTCTCTTTCCCCGTTGGTGGCTAACTCAGTGGCAGTTTTAGTAATGGTCCCTGCAAAACGGACCCAAACGAAGTTGAAGAAAATGACCACCCAGGAACGGGAACGTCAAGTCTCATTCAAGTGTTGCAGGTGGACGAGCAGAGGCCTGGGCGGCATCAGTGCTGCCGAGGGCCACTCACGTGCGTGAAGGGCCCGTAAAGTTCTGATCTGTGTGGCTTGGAGAAGACGGCGTCTCGGCTCCCGTGTCAGGAAAGCAATAACTAATGAAGATCAGGGAATCAATGAAGCCAGGAGCACAAGAGAGAGGTGGGAAGAGCGGAGTCACTCACTGAAAACCAGATGACATCACTCTGCATGAGCACCTGGGGACCGACCCCCCACAGCAAGGTCGGTGCCGGGGAGGGGGACTGGGAGGGAAGGGGTATTAAGTCCTTCAGGTCAGCAAGATCCTGCAGATGCCCGGCCACCTGACACCTGTCCAAGGGTCCCCATGTAGAGCCAGGCTCTTACATAAACATTCGCTTCACGTGTTAACCCACCTGATAGCATCAAGTGCTATAAATTATTTAATACTGTCATCCCTGTTTACAGGCAATAAAGATGAGGCCCAAAGAGGTTAAGTAACTTGTCCGCGCCCACACAGCTGGTGGTGGGTGCTGGAATTTAAAGCCTGGTCTTTTGGTCTACACTACCTGCATCTCTTTCCTCACTGGTCATATTTGGGGCTCCTAGAGTTTCCAATGTACACCAAAATCTTTGTGGGTCTAATATACCACTGATGCCTCCCTCCTGGGCTGAGCTAAATCTCAGTCTGCACAAAGAACCGGCAGAGGACTGGGACAAGCAGAAGACTCCCCAGCCAGAGCCGGCTCCAGCTGGTCCTCACACTGGGCCTCTCCGTGTGGCTGGAAGACACCGTGCATGGTTCATGGTTCATGCACTGGTTTCCAGTTCCTCGGCAGGACTGCTGGTCGGCTGTGACCAGCACTGTGTCCCACTCTGGAGCGGGAGTCCTCATGGTTCTGGTATTAATAAGAACCAGTGGCCCAATGAGCCAGCCAATGAGAGGAGCAGGGGAAACATGGTGCGGCAAGGTGTAAGAACTGCACCCGGGGTCCAATGGACACTTGGTGCTGCCTGAACGCTTGGGGGAGACCACGGGGTGGCCATGGCGTCACCCAGCCTTCTCCCCACTCTGCAAGGTCCCCTCACCAAACCTCACTTCTCCCTGAGCAGTGGGCCGGGCCCTGCCAGTCCACTGAACCACCCACACTCCCAAGGCACCCAGGGCCCCGGTCCCCAGAACCCTCCTCCCCTGGCCCCGCCGTCCACCCTGCGAGCTGTGAGTCTGGGTGGCTGAGCACCCTCATCTGCTGGGCCGGTGCCCCGTGCTGGGCCACCCTGGGCACCGCAGCCTGGGCTCCCGCCCTCAGCAGTGGGTGGAGGGCAGCGGTGGGGCAGAGGGGACCTGCAGGCCACTCACAGGAAGATCAGGCGCTCCCAGCACCTCAGCTCCGCCTGCTCCTCCACCGAGGCCTCCGGGGCGTCCTCCTGCAGCCTCTGCCTCACGCTCCGGACGCCCTCCTGGCCCCGCTCCCTCTCCTCGGCCTCCAGCTGCGCGGCCCGGGCGGCCGACTCCTGGCCATGCTCCTCCAGGATCTGCTGCAGGAAGAGCCAGGGCACGCTGCGCTTGAGCAGCTCCTGCGTCATCCCCGAGCTCTGCAGGCGCCGCAGCGCCTCGGTGGCCTTCTCCGACAGCGCCAGGGTCAGGGCCCGCAGGTCGTCCAGGGCGGCCTGGTCCAGGCCCTCCTGCAGCTCCTCCAGCGCGGCGCTGTGCTCGGCCACCATGCTCCTCCACTGGCCCAGGTACTGGCCGGCGTCTTCAGCAGCCCGGAGGGCTTCTCCGGTGGACAGCTGCTGTCTCCGCTGCTCCTTGTGCTGGCAGGAAGGTGACAAAGGACGATCAAATGGGGACAGGGTGGTAGGCACAGCCCTCTGGGAAAACACTTCGGAAATTTGTGGCAGAGGACACGGAAGGTTTAGCGACTCCCCACTCCTCCCCGACAATCTCACATTTGGGAAATGATCCTTCAGAAGATCAAAGAAACTATGTTGGAAACTTCATGTTTGATGTTCACTGAACAAGACTTATTGAGTAGGTACAGTCAGGAGGCGGGCCATCTGGGTTTCAATCCTGGCTCCTCCATTACAAGCTGAGTGACCTGAGTGAGGATCTTAACCTCTCTGTGCCTCCACATCCTGCTCTGTAAAATGGGGATGTAATGGGACCCGCACACAGCGTGGCTGTGGCGATCATGAGTGGCCTGATACAGCACAGCCTCAGGAAAGCCCCTGGTGCAGAAGAAGAGGCCGGGGAGAGAGAGCCGAGGGCGTGCAGGCCTCGTGGCGGGGAGCCTGACGGGAGTGAGAGGCCCACGGGTGTCCTTAACGGGCGTCCACAGCTGCTCTCGTTCTACCTGACCAGAACATGAGGTGGCCTGCCTTCTGCTCGCGGTTCCTGGTGACCAGAGAGGAAGGCCCCTGCGTGTCAGGCAGTGTCCTCAGCCCAGGGAACACGACAGCAGAGTCTGCTCTGTGACACTCCATCCTCACCCTGGGCCACTCAGCCCGCAGAGGACCGGGAGGCTCCCTCCTGGGGTCTGCAGTCCTTCTTCTAGTCACTAGCCCTGGCTGGATCAGGCCTTCAGAGCTGGGGCTCGCGCCTGTTGTGGTCCTTTAACCTGCGGCTCAGAGAACAGGCGGCGCCCCGATGGTGTACACTGCAGTGATGGAGGCCAGCCCGGGGCTTCGCGCGGGGCCCAGCACTCGGTAATAAAAGGCATCATTGTCCTCGTCACTCACACCAGCCGCCACTTCCCTCCCCACGCAGACATGGCTAGTCAACCCCGGCCTCTGATGTGCCACCGTAAAGCAGCACTCCAAAAAGTCACCACCAATCAACTGCAGACGGCACAGGCACTGTCTGCCCAGGCGCCCTGCCCGACCTAGGGTGGACGGCAGCCGTGACCTGGTGGTGTTGGCAGGGGTCACCCAGAGAGGAACAGCGCCGCACCTGCCGTACCTTCTGAAGCAACTCTCGTCTTCTCTTGGTTACCAACTTCTGGTGGAGCTTTTTCTTTTCCTGCTTCAAGTCGTTTTCCAACTTCTGTTTTATAGAAAAGACTTCCGTCTGAGCCCGCTCCAGGAGCACTTCCATCTGGTCTTCGTCCAGGTACCCTGCCCTGGGGAGAGAGACCAAAGCCCGTGAACCCTGACGTGGCCGGGGCTGAATGTGCGGCTCCTCATTGGTTTGGTTTGGATCAGGAAAGCCTTTACCCTCCAGAAGGAGAATCGGTGGCTGGGACGTGACTGAAACACCAGCTGACCAGCCGACCGAGGTCAGGGTCAGGTGGACGGGTGGGAAAGCTCCAGGCAGGACAGACTCAGCTGTGAGGGCAGGAATGGCGGGAGTTCTGGGAAAGTAGCCATCGCAGGGCCAGCGGGGCGGGGAATTTCCCAAGAGGAGACAGTGGACCAGGAACTCCAGTGTCAGCAAGGACAGGAAGTCCAGGAGACGAAGGCCAACGAGAGCGGCCAGATCACACAGGCTCGTGGGTGCACGGGCTGCGGACTTTCCAGAGGATGTCAGCCGTGAACAGGTGGACTCAGCCAAGGTCACTGAAGTTGAACTGCTACTGTGGCGGGCTAAGCCCTGGGACCCAAATTCAAGAGCTGAGCAGTCCTGAGGGCTTCCCAGGAACAGGCGCCACCACGGAGGGGCAGGGGGGCAGTTTGGCCCCTTCCCCTCCGTCCCTCAGCCACCCCCTCACCACATGACACCTTCTGCCGCGACGTGGGGTGGCCCTCACCAGACACCATGAGCCAGACAAAGCTCCCAGCCCCACCGTCCACCTGACCGTGGCACTCTGTCCAGCAGCAGAGGGTCCTCCCTAGGGGGTGGCATCATCCAGGACGCTGACTCATGAAGAGGAGAAGGCCAGGAGGGAGGAACGCGTCCCTTCAGCCTCACGCTGTAGAGCACACACCCCACCCTCCTCAGGCCCCTGGCAGGAGCTGACACCTGCAGCTCCGGGGTCCTCAGGCCTCCACCTTGCACTGATTACGCCCCCAGCTCTCCTGGGTGTCCAGCTTGCAGAGGGCAGGTGGTGGGACCTCCCTGCTCCATGAGCACGTGAGCCAATTCCTACACCCAGTCTCCCAGGGTCTCCAGTTGCTTCTGTCACTGTGAGGACCCGGCTGCCACAATCTTCTCCCAACACCACCTCTCCTCCACTCTGTCTGCACCCCGGGGCTGGTCTCCAGCCAGCACAGGACAGACCCTCAATGGAGGCATCCTGAGGCAGTGACCTGGTAGGGCACTACACATTTCAGAAATCTCAATGTCAGTCCTTCAAAATAGAATTTAAAAACCAGAGGCAAGACCTCGATCCCCAGCAGCTGCTCACCAAGGACACCCAGCTGTCGGGCCTTCAACTCAAGGCAAGAACGCTCCCTTCATTGGAGCGCAGATTAACCAGGCATGTCGAGCCCACTGCAGGGATCATTCATCGGCATCTTGAGGTGGGGGCATTCACATAACTTATACCTCACAGAATCCTCTTTCACCAGAGCAGGAAGCTGTGACCCAAGTCACAGAACCAATTGCTAAGCCACAAACTGGTAAGAAAGCCAACCTCATGGTCATATTCCTGTTCACTTTAGAGCTTCTCATATCCTAAAGAGAGCACATCTCATTGTTTACAAGTAAGCTGCCTGAAAGAGAAGCCGAGAAGGATGCCAGAGAGGGATAATCCCACGTGGAGACCGTTGCCCACCACCGTTCACCTGACCACGTGGAGCCCAGGTCCTGCTGAGAGAAACTAGTCAAACCAAGAGAAGCATCTCCGTGCCTTTACACTTCACGCCAAAGACAAATGCTAATGCCAGGGCGCACCAGGGCCCGTGGGCCGTTCCCCCACCACCCCATGGTCATCTTTTTCTCCAAAAAATGGAGCTGGAGATTTGCTCCAAAATATCCCAGGATGGGGGGACATGCAGCTCCACCATGACTGGCAGCAGGTTAGTACCTGAGGAAGCAGAAGGATGGGCACGTGGGGGTTCATCACACGACTCATCTACCACGTGTGCTTTAAAAAACAGTATGAGGCACGGGATTTTTACAACTGAGGACTCTTTTTAAGAACAAGTAGAGTGACCTTTGCATATTATGAGCAAATGGAAAGAAGGGAGCCACTGGATGGGGCAGGTTGCTTGGGGCTGGGCTAGGCTGGGGGTGGGGCGGGGCTAGGCTGGGGCGGGGCGGGGCTAGGCTGGGGGCGGGGCGGGGCTAGGCTGGGGGCGGGGCTCACCTCTCGTGTTTCTGGATGAGCTGGGTCAGCTGTGCAGCTGCGGTGCTCAGAAGGCCTTGCACCCGGGTCTCCGTGCACTGCAGGTTCTGGACCAGGTACTCCCTGTGGCCAAACCTTTTACTTAGATGATACCTCTTAGTAGCTTGGAAGAAATCCATCAGCTCTTCCACATTCTCCTGTTTAAAAAAGAGAAAAAATGTTTTGAAGTATGTCTCATTAAACCTTAGGAAAAATTGTTGTCAAAACTTAAAATATTAATTTTCCTTTCAGAAGAAAGCACAGGAACAGAAGCACTGATTGACACCTTTATCTTCCTCGCTCTGGACAAAGTCATATGCCAACCAGAGAGCTATGAGACGTGCACTAGACCTGGCCCCCAAGGGGAGTCAGTGTGGTGGCCCGTGCACCAAGCAGGATGCACATTCAGGGCTTGGGCTAAGCATCCTTCCGCCACCAACAGGACCCTGCAGAAGCTCTGGTGAGTCAGCCGCCAGCCCACCCCCAGGGCACCCCACCAATGCAGGGGACACCTCAGGCAGGCATGGGGCACATGGTGGCAACACAACCCTTCATCCCAGCATGAACAAATCCATAAGCAGGAGGGACAATGCCTGGCCCACACGGGGCTCTCCACGGCCTGGTGCTGGACCAAGAGCCCGCCCGCCTCATCCCTTAATCTAGGCAGAGAGGACCATCACATTTCCAGTGAGGAAATTGAGTCCACGGCACACAGCCGTGGGCGCTGAGTGGGATGTGCAGGCCGCCCTCTGAGTCCACCCCGCTGTGCTGTCCTAGTGGGGCCGTCCCAAGTCCAGCTGTACCAGCTGGTCACAGGCCAGCGCCTGTCCCATGGTCTTGTCCTCTTTTCCCCACCTACGGGAATACCATGCACAGCAGGGATTACCAGAGGGTCCCCACTGCGTTCAAGGGGAGACCTGTGATGCGTGGACCTTCTCCTTTCCACGTAAGAGCCGTGACATCTCAGGGCACTAGCACCGTCCACACAGGGAGCAGCTGGGTGTCCACAGAGGTGGCTTAATACTGCCACTTCCTGGGGTTCCTGGCACCAGAATCAGCGGGACGTTCCCGTTCCTCCTCCTCGGAGCTGGACCTGAGCTTGTAGGGGACCCAGCTGGCCTCCAGACTCCCTGAGGGCTCCAGGCAGAGAGCTCTGTGCCAGTTACCTCCTTAACCACGACCTATCCCGGTGACACGTGCTCTTCTTAGTGAGGCTCTGGCACAGCGGGTCAGCACTGCCCATCATGGGAGTAAGATGACAAGAAAACCCTTCCTATATGTAAGGTGGTAAGTCTGAATCCTGCCAGTGGATCCAACAGAGTTCCTTCTGAATCTCACCAGTGGTTCATGAGCAAACACTTAGATCAGACTGCAGAGGCAGTGTCTTCCCTTTCCATTCTGGGGTCTCCCCAGGGTGGCCCTCCCTTCCCCACATGCTCCGGATGGTGACTTGCTGTCTTCCTGGGTGCCAGGGCCATCTCAGCCCTACTCACTGTGCCTCTACCAGGACCACACACTGCCCAGGCATGGGCATGCCGGTCTGTCTCTGTGGGTGGTCAGGGGAACGCCAAGTCCTGTGGCCCATGGCTGGGACCTGCTCACAGGCACAGGGGTGGCTTCCATGTCCACACCTTGTCCAGTGGCTCTATTTTTCACCACTGCTTTGGCAACAGCCATAACAGAGGCCAACAGCACACCTCCATGTCCCCTCCCTGTGCCCCGGGCCTGCCGAGGTGTCCCACGGCATGTTCCAGTGTGGGCAGAACCTGCACTTCTGCAGCAAGTAGAGAATTTCAAGGGGGGAAATCAGCCAGCAAGCCGACCTTCTGGGACGATCTTCACTTGTGAAGCTAAAACTGAAATAGCAGAATGACTGCTCCATCAGAACCACAGCTTTGAATTCTTCCAACGAACACTGTCATGGACCAAGGCACCGTGACGCCATCAGCCCCTGCAGACCTGAGCAGGCCCAACGGCGCCCCAGTCTCCAGCACCATTCAGAGTTGGTGCTGTATACACACAGACTGGCTCATAAACTGGAAGAGGCGGCCTCTCTAAGGAGCGATGGCCACATTTCTCAAATATTCTAGTCCTAGTCAATCCACAAGATTTTGCAAATTAAGATAGGGGTTTGCTCTTAACCACCATCACCACCACCTGGAGCAAGCTACCAACACCCGAGAAAACCTGGGAGCAGAGCGATGAAGGCCGTCTTTGCACACCAGTGACTGCGCCCTGTGCACGCGCGTGCCTGCAGAGAGCCTCATGAGGCCTCACGGGACTGTCCACGGCAAGGCCGGCAGGCTGGGGAAAACGACTGGCCCATCATCTAAGGATCGGGTCTGGATTAATAATATCCACTTGCACGCTTACACATCAGAAGACACGCACACCCAAGCACAGCCAGACACTGACCCGAAAGCCCGGGCCGGCACCGGGACATGAGTAACGCCGACACACCATGTGCACGTCCACTCTGTCACAGACCTGCACGTCACACCAGCCGGGCAAAGCACTGCCTTCAAGGATCAGCTCGTGACTGCCTCCTCCGCCCTGTGAGCACAGGCCTCTGTTATTCCCACCTCACAGGAGAGGACACTGGGCCGGGGGCAGCCGGCTCAAGCTCACTCAGCTGATGGGGTGGCACTGGAATCTGGTCTAGGTCAACCTGGTCCACGGCCTGCACTCCAAGCCACCATCCCCCTGCACACGGGACAATCACCCCCGCAGCAGGGGCCGAGAAGGGGAAGGAGCTCACAGGACAGAGCACAAACCAGAGATGGGGCTTAACTCCAGGAGAGGAGCGGTTTATGGAGGAGTTGGGAAACGACGCCTCGGTCACAGGGAGCCGAGCGGAGGCCTTACCTGCAGTTTAGAATAATCTTGCAGCAGCGTTTTAGCGGCCTCTGGCTTCAGGTCCCCTTTCAAAATAGCACTTTTTATCTGGGCAAAAAAGATACTGTGCAACTCGTTTCTCTGGAAAATGGCCAGCTGCCTGTGAGCCTGCGCGAAGTCCTCCTCCTGGTGCAAAGCCAGGGCGCTCCTCAGGTGCTCCTGCTCCAGGCCGTGGAGGGTCCGCAGCAGGCCCCGGCACTCGGCAGCAGACTGCGGAGAGAAGGGGCGGCAGTGAGCCTGGTGCTCCGAGCACAACTGACCCACGTGGACACAGTCACACACGTGGACACAGTCACACACGTGGACACATACACTCACACATGCACATTTAATACACAAGGTGCCCTCAGCAGTGCTGTGTGTGCATGCCATGCGTGTGCACACGGTGCCCAGAAATGCACACACATACATGTTCACAACCACAGATGCAATCTGCACACGCGCCTTGTGTGTGACGGTCACACAGTACACACACCCACCCAGAGGTGTACACAGGCAGAAACCAGAACACACATGGAACTCACGTGTGTGCACGGGCACGCACACACGCCCTGTCCCAAGCTGTCATGATGGGGCCGGGAGATGCTGTTCCCACGTGTCCCCACCCTGTTATCTGAACGATTTTCCAGAACAGTCACAAAGCAAAAAAATCACAGGGTGGAAATCTGCACATCAAACTGCTTGAACAAATCCTGTGAATAACGGAGACCTGGGAGTCTCAACAGCTGCACAGCTCGGCTCACGAGATCTTCGCCTCATCTTTCATTCTCAGCTTAATTGAAGAGAGAGATGCCAGCAACCAGGCCTCAGCTGGACTCCTCCAGGTAAAGGAGGCAGAGGAGGTACCAAGAAGGGGCTGCTAGCCCACCTGCATGTTGGGGGTCCCATGTGAGGAGAGGTGGAAACGCACCTCTGCTGAGCCCTAACGCAGCCGTTCCCCAGCGTCTCAACAAGACTCGAGCCCTAGGAGGGAGCTGCCCTAACTCCACATGCGTGGTCAGGATCCTAACAGGACCCCAGGACCCCCCCTTCTGTGAATGTCATATAAATTCCCGTCCCTTGAATGGGAGTGTAAATTTGAACATGATGGGATGGTCACTCTTGTGATTAGGTTACATGATATGGCAAAAATGAAGGTGTCCTGACAATACAATTAGGTCCCTAGACAGTTGACTTTGGGTTAATCAGGGGAAACCATCCTGGGTGGGTCTGATTTCATCAGGTGAGATCCATGAAAGAGGGACTGGCCCCCCCTGAAGAGAGAGACCCTCTCCCACTAGCCTGGAAGAAGCCAAGAGCGGTGCTATGAACTCTCCATGGCAAAAGGAAACTTCCAGAAGCAAGGAAGTGAATCTGCCAACAGCATGAATGAGCACAGACCAGGACCCTGAGTTCCACAAGAGACTGGAGCCCAGCAGAGCCCTTCCCGGAGCAGAGGGGTCAGCAGAGCCACGCCAAGGTCCTGGGCACAGAGACCCCGAGGTCCCAGGGAGCGCTGCTGAGGTTGCTCAGGGCGTGTTCTGTTGCAGCCACGGAAAACAAACAGCCTGCACCCCACAGAGGACCAGGAGCACAGGGAAGCTAAGGGCCCCTCCCACAGCTCTCCCTGCTCGGGAGGACGCTGGGCTCCAGGCTCGACTTCTCAGCCACACGTGGGGAGCGAAGGCAGGGACAGGTGCACCTGCGTGAGGCAGGTGTGGACCCTGGTCACGGGGAGGGGCTGTGCCCTGGCCCAGCAGAGGCCGGGAGGGCGGGAGGGGCTGTGCAGCAGAGGCAAGGGCTGGGCTCCTCCAGGCCGAGTGGAGGCTTGGAAGCTCCCGGAGCCTCAGATTCTCTGTCCCAGGAACACAGCCCCCCTGGTGGCAGACCGGTCACCTCTGCGTCCACTCACTCCCAAAGCCTCGCACCTGGCTCCGTCTCTCCAGCCCCTTTCACTGATCTTCAGCTGGTTCAGGATCCAGGAGGAAGGGAAGCATTTACCCAGGGCCCCTCAGAGAAGCCCAGCAGTCAGCGCGCGGCAGCCCTGGGGCCAGCGAGACCAGAGGGCAGCCCCCCTCCGCTGCCCCCGCATCCAGCATCCATCCCGACAGGAGCTCTTTGCTTCAGCCCCCGAATCACAGCTCTGCCTTTCTAAAAAGCAGGCTTTATAGAAAGGATTGGACTCATCCTCTGAGACCCTCTATTGCAGAGCAATGGCTTTACAGGCGACTGGATCTAAATCAAAGAATGCAACAGTGGAGAGCGGGTCAGGGCCCGACTCCGCGCATTCCGCTAGGGCCAGTGGCTAGGGCAGGTTCAGGAGGTGGGGGCTGCGGACGCCAGTCTCCAGGCTCCGACTTCTCAGCCACACGGGTGGGGGACAGAACTGAATTTTACAAGCCCCAAACCTCAATTTACTTTGATTAACAGGAATGAAGTATGGAGTAAAACCCACTTAGTTTCTCGCAGCTGGGGCAAGAAGCAGACAGACAGACAGACACACACACACACAAACACACACATCTTAAAACACAAATTTCCGTCCTGTTTAGCATTATATTTCTGCACCCTCATACCATAGTGAACACTCCTTGAAAAAAATATGGACAGAACCCCACGCCTACTTCCACGGGCACCGCCCCTCTATTGGGAGTTCAAGGCCTTGTGGAAATGTGCCCCAAACTGACAAAGCTCAACATCCTGCAGCAAAGATGAGAAGACTCAGCCATGAAGCAAGATGCCCACCCCCAGGCCAGTCAAGCTGAGGGTTGTATATGCAAATGGGCGAGGAAACCTGTTCTGGAAGGCACTAGGGAGTGGTGGGGGTGGGGCAAAACAGAAAGGGCAAGTCCTCCTGCAGGAGCAGGGACAGCCAGCTCACCAAAGGGGCTTTGTGAAAATAAGGACCAACGTGGTCAGATTTTCTCATTCTTTAAGAGAAGCGGAAAATCTGTGTTTTTAATGTACAGTTTTATATTTTAAATATTGTCCACAGATGTGCATTTTTAAAGGAGCATTAAAGTAGTGGTCATTTACCCTAATCTCCCTATTGAACTTTCTAATTAAAAAATGGACTTTTCACGGGGAGGAGGCGTGGTCAGGAGAGGCCACTTCAGTTCTGATTTGAGAAACAGCCCTGCAGTGGGCTGTCCCCGAGCAACCGCCTCGTGCGATGTCGAGTTTATACCACGAAAAATGGTAAAATCGTCCTCGGGAAATCATGACTACCAAATTACGCTCCTTGTACTCAATTTAGCAAGATAGGCAAACTATAAAATTGCTTCATAAAAATAAATCCACCCGAGATGGTTAAGATGTACGCGTTCTTGCACATGAGGAGTCTTTCCTCCGAGATCTTCCCGGGGGCTGAGGAGGCCTCGGGGAGCCAGCGCAGGACGCATGCCCGACTCCTGTCCTCAGATGGCTGGGCACGCCTGGGTGCAGGAGAGACCGGAGGAGACACAGCCCCCGCTGCCCGCGTGGCTGCAGGAAGCCGGGCTACAAGGCGCTGCCTCTCTGGGCCTCGGTTTCCCCACCTCCTTGTGCAGACAGTTCCCACTCTGCTCCCTTCTGGGGCCTCCGGGAAGATGACATTGAGCCATAAGCCACTATGCACATCCCCACGGGGGTGCTGTGCCAAGCACTGGGGTCCTCTTTCTTCCCTTTTCTGATATTCAAATTGATTTAACTGACTCAGAACATGATACTGGGGACCACGTGACATCGGTACACACACATACACACACTGTATGTGAGCGCACATTGAACACGGTTTCTCTATCTGAAGACAGGCAGATGCTGCTTCCAACTTGGGAGTCACACAGGACCTCGTGGTCACCTACAGCCACCTATGGGCAGCAGCACCTGGCTCTGCTCCCAGGCCACTCAGCCCCATGGCCCGCCTCTTCCCATCCACCCTGAAGCTCTTTGCAAGTGTTGACTGACATCTCAGGAAGTGGCAGGCGTCCTTATCATGCCATGTCCAGGAGGGGAAGGAGACCGGGGGACCTGGCCCTGGGTCCTCTGTGGAGCCGTGCTTTGAAAGCTATAAGGAACTGCACAGGCTTGTGAAGATGAACTGGTCTCACCTCTGTCCTCACTAGAGTTCCCGACTTTAAAAAACTGACACCGTCCACTTTGCTCCCCTTCCCCTCTTAAACTAGTTCTAGGTGGAATGATGAACCCAAAATATTTTCTTTGTTTTAATTTCAAGTGCCTGCAGGACACGCCAGCTTGCTATAGGGAGCCTTGGTTCCTGGACGGGGAGCCCTGCAAGGACCAGGAGGAAGGAGCTCTAGGCCCTTTCACAGCACAGATGGTGTTTCTGGACAGGTGACCTGCGAGACTCAGGGTGTCCTCCCCGGCGTGCCAGCAGGTGGGGCAAGGGCGCGGGAGGCTGCTGCCCAGCCCTGCAGATGGGAGGTACAGGAAGCCCAGGGAGGGCCAGTGGGCCTCAGGCAGAGGCCAGTCCAGCAGCCACCTTCCCACCCCCACATGCAGACGCAGCAGCCCAGGAGCCACTAGCCAAGCCCTGGAAAGCCAGGGACGCCCAAGAGGGCGGGTGCCTGTGGCCGGCACAGCAGGGGAGCCGCGTGCCACTGCAGCAATGTGGCGTCCTGGCTGGAAGCACGCTGCGTGAGTCAACGGGCCACCTGCAGGTCCTTGGGTGGTGTCTCCACATCCCACCTTCCTCCCAGCCAGAGCGGGACCCTCCCACTCCTAGCCCATGAGCCAGTGAGCTGGGGTAAGGGGTGGGGGCGGAGCCCTCTAGCAGCGCCAGCCCCTCCACCACAAGCGTGAGCTTCGATTTGCAGCCTATTTAATAGCACTTAATAAATTAACGTTTGGTTTATGTGGTGAGATGAAGCAACTAGATGAACTGCATACCCCTACCCACCCACTCAGCCAAAGGCGAACAAGCGGGCATGTGGAGCAGGACGGGGCTGAGCTGGCACAGTGCCCCGGGGCAGCCCAGTCAGTGGCCTCCATGAATGCATACAGCAGGAGCTCAGTCAGCGGCCCAGGCACTGGCCAAGCCGTGGTGTGGGTTTCACCTTTTCTCCCAAGTCTTTCTTTTGGGCTTTAAGGTGAAATTAGCAAAGTGCCATAAAGGGCCACACCAACATCTCAGATTTCACAGCCACACCAGCCTGTGACATTTGGCCATTTGTTTTTTCTATGACTCTTTTAGATGCAGACTGACCCCTTCTGAGCTCCCTCATTCTGGGTCCATCCTGGGCCAAGCAGAGTCAGGCGGGCGGGCGGGCCTGCTTGCCAGCTGGCGCCCTGCAGCACTCTTCAAGCCCCTCCTGGAGCAGGTGTGATTCTCACGGAAAAACAGCCAAACACATTAGCAGAGAGGGAGGGTCAACGAGAGAGTTCAGGGGCCCAAATCCCAGAATGGCACATTCAAGGCATTCTTTCCAAGTGCCAGGGCTCAGGGGGACATGGTGCTGACCAGCAAGGTCGTGGGCACAGCAGGGTCTGCAGGCAGGCTAGAGGTGGCTGAATGACGTCACACCCATCTGTGAACCATGCTGTCTGCAGACGGAGCCCTCTACCTCTCCATGACCTCCCACGGCACCAGAAAAGTATCTTTATGATAACATGGCAGAATGGTGTCTTATCTTTTTATATGTGAGGATTCCTCATCACACTATGAACTTAATGCAAGAGCCATGTCTCACTTTTCTTTGTAACATCAGTGCCTAACCTAGTGCCTGAGAGACAGTAAGTGGTCAATAAATGCTTGCCAAATGAATTCTAGATGAGTGGATGGACGATGGGTGGATGGGCAGATGGATGGATGGATGGATGGATGGATGGATGGATGGATGGAAGGAAACATGGATGGGTCAGTAGATGTTTAGATAGGTAGGTGGATGGGCAGGTGGATGGATAGAAGTATGGGTGGATGGATGGGTACATAGGTAGGTGAGTGGATGGATGGATGGATGGATAGATGGATGGATGGATGGATGGATGGATGGATAGATGGATGGATGGATGGAAGGAAGGAAGAAAATATGGATGGGTCAGTAGATGTTTAGATAGGTAGGTGGATGGGCAGGTGGATGGATAGAAGTATGGGTGGATGGATGGGTACATAGGTAGGTGAGTGGATGGATAGATGGATGGATAGATGGATGGATGGATGGATGGATGGATGGATAGATGCAGTCATGGTTGGAAGCTGAGCGATACGTGGATGGGTGAATTGGTGGATGGAGGCATGGATGGATGGGGTAGATGGATAGTGGATGGGGAGGGATGGACAGATGGGTGTATTGATGGGTGTATTGGTGGGTGGACACGTGAGTGGGCTGGTGGGGGATGGGCAGGTGATGAAGGCAGAGGAGCAGTGAGGCGCAGACCTCCGGGACCCGGCTTACCCGCTCGCTCACACGCTTCAGCAACTCCTCTACTTCCTCCGTCGCCAACATCTCCCTCTGATACTGGTTTTCTGTCTTCTTTTTAGTTTCCAGGTCACACTCAGCTGTCAAGGCCAACATCTTCCGGTCATACTCCTCTTGTACTTCCTTTTCCAGGAGTAGAAACTGCTTTCTGAAAACAAGAGCCATCCTCCTCTCCGCCTGGGGGGAAAGGTGGCCGCCACTGGTCAGACTTCTCAGCAGAAGGGCAATGATGTCCTTGCTGATTTGGGTGCGACAGGCCTCCAGATCTGCATCTGCCTGGTTCAGGGTGGCGATCTCCAGCCTGGGAGGCACAGAAGTCAAGAGAGCCCGTCACACCAACCACGGCAGCGGCCGCGGCCCACAGGGCGCCGAAGCTTGACTCATGGTGGCCACGGCCTCTCTTCCTTCTCCCACTCCTTTTCCTTCCCCCCTTGGCTCTGCTCCGACCAGCTCCTGAGGGCCGGTCATGGAGAGAGCAGACCCTATTCAGCAGATTTGCCAGGTGCCAGGCTGGGAACAGTTGGGATGGGAGCCATCTCAACAGGGTCTCTGCCAACAAGGAGGAGACCAGGGGAAGGAGGCATAGCTGACGTACTGAATGGTGTAAAAATACATTTTATTTTACTTTTTTCCCAATTAAAAATCAATCTATGGACAACTAGATGTGATGCTGCATCCTGAAAGGGATCCTGGAGCAGAAGAAGAGCATCAGATTAAAAATTAAGGAAATCTGAACAAAGCGTGGGCTTTAGTTAACAGCATATCAATATTTGGTTCACTAACCGTAACAATGTACATAAATGAATAGATGTGGTAACTGTAAGAAATATAAGACTTTAATAACAGGGGAACCAAGGTGCAGGACATACATCTCAATTTTTCTGTAAATCTAAAACTACAGTCTACTAGAGAAGCACGGACGAAGAACTTCCCCAGGCCACAAACGGTGAGCTCTGTGGGGGGCAGATTACGCCCCCTGGCAGCTGGAAGAAGATCCACGGGGAAAGTCGACTCATACTCATGATTTTAAAATCTGGAAAACAGCCAGGCACAGTGGCGCACACCTGGAATCCCCGTGTCTCGGGACGTCGAGGCAGGAGGATGGCAAGTTTGAGGGACTAACAACTTGTACCTTAGCAAGACGCTGTCTCAAAATTTAAAAATAAAAAGGACTGAGGACATAGCTCAGTGGTAAAGCATCTCTGGGTTCCATCCCCAGTACCACAAAAGAAAATCTGGAAAATAAGGATGAACAGAAAAAGACTTTATTCAGTGTGCGTCCACCGTGCAATCAGAATCACTGATGGCATTTTGCTACATTTTCTTCCAGTTTTTCTTCCTCTGAATATCTGTTCTACAAATGTAGACTATTTACAATTTTACCCACTTTTTTCCAGTTAACATTGTAACCCGCACCTTCCTGTGGTTTCTAAAAATTGCAACCTTCCTTGATAATGGAATAAGAACATTTCACCCTGTGGTGGATGCCATTCAATGAGCCTCTCTCTACTGTACATTCAGGTTTCTTGTAAATTGCAAGATCTAAAATAACCCTGAAATAGACAACTTTGTACAGAGCTTTTGATATGCACAGCGACAGCCTTGGTACAGATTCCTACAGAAAGAATCTTAAGGTCAAATGAAGCAGTGTCTCCAAGTTCCTCGGAACATGTCCCAAACTGCTTCCCAGATAGCTCCTGACAACACATCCCAGCCAATGCAACGTTAAAAAATCTTTCATGATTTGATAAGAGAAGATGGCATGCAGTTGTAAAAAACACAAGGTTTTGAAGACAGCTATTAGAGAAATTTCCAAGCACCTAGAAGTGGGGGGGCGGGGAACCGGATGATTCCCACATTACCCAAATTCAAACATTGCCCATGTGCACCGACTTGTTTCATCTACTCCCTGCACTGAGCATTTTAAAGCAAATCTCAGATTTGTCATTTCACCTGTTAACACCCAGCACGCTCCTGTAACCGTCAGGGAGGGAGACAGACACAGAGAGACCCTGGGGATAGATGAGCTTGTGTCGGCTCACTGATCTGTCGACTCTGCCTCCCTGGCTGCTGGCAGAAGACGCCACCCGAAACACCCTGCTCTGTATTTAGTCAAAAGCACTTTAGAAACATAAAGTTCAATAAATGACAGTGGGTAGAGAGAGGAGCCCTCTGACCTTGCCACACCTTAAAAGCAGGTAAGATTTGCACCTGGGAGACGCCCTTCCTGGACCTGAGGAGAAAGGTCACCCCATCCAGGATGGACACCAAGATGGGCGTTCTGACAAACAGGCCTTGCTGATCGTGAGCTGCTTCCCCCTCAGCCACCCCACCCTGCCCAGCTGCTTTTTCTCAATGTGCCACTCGTCATCCAGGGTGATGCGTTTGGCTCTGCTTCTTTGTCTCCTTCCCCGGGGGACCCTCATGTCACATAAAGCTTCTCCAAACGGTTTGCCTTCCCGTGACTCTCTCAGGTCAACTCTCCCCCTCCCATATCACACTGTCATATTGAAAATATCAAAAATAATTCTAATAATTAATATCATGCCACGTCAACAGCCCGTGAGCCTGAGCTGCAGTCACCCGGAAACCACACAGGGCAAGGCCATCAAACATTCCCGGACAATGGAGGCGTGGCAGAATGATGTCCACTGGCACATTCCTCTGGTGGGCGGCCTTGTCAATGAACCACGATGCCTGATGAGGGCCCACTCTGAGCTTCCCTGAGCAAGGTGACACTTGGAACTGGGCCTGTCCCTTGTGGGAACCACAGAAGCTGTGCCTGAGGAGTTTCATGAGCACCTGGGGGGCAGGACGCTCCTAAGCCAGAAAAACTCCCACACCTGCCAAACAGTGCCACCTGCCCGGGGGACACCTCCTGGACAGCTGTTGCAGCTGCGGCCTGAGCTGTGGCAAAGACACCGTGGAGAAGAACGCCTAACGCCATCGCGGGAGCTGTGTCCAGCCCTCAGCCTGAGGAGTGAGTGGGCCAAGTGCGGCCCATGGACTCTGCCTCCGCGTGTCTGGGAAACTGGCTGTCCATAGGTGGCAGGGTCCAGTCCACTGAAGTCACTGTTATTCTGTTGTGTTTCGAGGAGCTACGAGGAGCGATCAGTCCAGAGCCCAAGCGTATGAACGCCCACTCCAAGTTCTAAGGACACAGACTAATTAGCACAAAGAACGAAGGGTCAGAGTCCCAAGACAGAGAAGGGCACTTTCCTGGAAGCCTCGAGGGGTAAAACTAAGAAGCAGATAAGCAGCTTCTCGGCGAGGTGGGTGAACTGCAAAAAAAGGTGGGGGTCTCTACTGGGATTTGATATTGGGCATTCAAAGCAGATCAGGAACTCGGGAGGTTGGATTTGATAAAATAAGGAAGAAATCCCGAGAGCCACCAGCCAGAGCAGTCCCTCCACAAGCCAAGCAGAGGGACAAGGCCTGAGGTGTGTCTGGCTGCGAGAGTTCAGGGATCAAAGACACTGCCCGACTGACCCGAAAGGAGCACTGCACAACGCCTTGCACAGGAAAGAAGTGGAATCTCTCCCCACACAGGGCAGAGGAAGGAACCATTCTGCAGCCGCGATGCGGGGACCGGAGACTGGGGGAGCTGACTCCTGGCAAACCCAGGTCTGGCCCAAATACAGGCCTGCAAACCCACACTGCACAACACAGAGTGTGCCAGGGAAAGCCAAATGTGGAGAGAGGTGTACACAGGGGACTCTGCTCCTGGAAACCCACTGGAACCTCCCCCTCCCCCTCAATCCAGCCGCTGGCAGGCCTGGCTGGGAGAACCACGGCTGGCCAGGGATTCAAAGGGGCAGGGGGGAGAGACTCAGTTTGAGACTGAACCTGAGACCAGGAAACATGGGGTTCTCAGATATCACAAGGGACTAAGTATTGCTCTTCCATCACACGACTGGACCCGGGGAGACCAGGGGTGCAGCCTTCCAGTGCGGACCAGCTACTGCTGGGCCCTGGGGGTGCACTGATTTAGAATCTCCAGACCAACTGGCATTGAGTGCAAGGCCTGGAGCCCACCTAAGCCCACCGCCTCTCCAGGAGTCCACCTGTGGGACCACCTCTCACCCCAGCACCCCCACCTTGAGGGTGGGGAAGCCCCACACTCCACCTAACTGGTTTTTTCCCCAGTTTAATTGTGACTTAATGGTTCATGGACATTTACACATATGCACGTTTGTTGTTTTTTCATTTCTAGCATCTTGGAAGCCAGTTGTTCTTCACAGATGAGTAGGTAGAGAACTAGGATGTTTGATTAGTATATTTCAGACTTCGTTTTTATTCATTTTATTTTATGGTCACTTTTAATTTTTAAAACTTTTACTTTGTAAATATTTTTTCTCTCACTTGTCTATTTCCCTTGGTTCTTTTCTCTTTTCCTCTTCTAACAGCCAATCTCTATTGTTCTCTCTTTCACTCTTCCTTTAATTTTTGACTTCTATCGTCTCTCTTCCTCCCTCATAATCAATCATAAACACATCTGTTCTCTCCCTCTCCACCATTAAAAATTGTAAACCCTTTTGCAAACTTGCTATTTTTATCATAGGCAATATCTGATCACCTCATTTCTGCTCATTGTGACAATTGATATTGTAGGCATCTTAGCAGGAACTATTTGATTTAGTGCTGTAATTGTTTGCATTGGTTGTAGTTATGACTTGTCTCTGCCAAATCAGTGAGGTACTGGAAACCTTCAAAGACAATGTAAGTCCACAGGGTAGAACCTACTGCCTCAGATCCACACTGTCACATGGGTAGACACTCAAACAACATGGAAAAGCAAGGGAACAAATCTCCACAAATAAACCAAGATACTCCAATGACATAATTCATCACTATCACAGTGGAAGAAATGGCAGAGAAGGGGTTTAGAATGTACATGGTTAAAACAGGTCTGTGAGGTACAGGGTGATGTAAGGAGTGTAATCAGGAAGAAAACAGAAGTGAAAGATCCCTTCAATAATAGAGATTCTGGGGGAAAAGAAAAGAAAAAAAAAGCAGAAATTCTCAAAATAAAGGAATCAATAAACCAAGTTAAAAATTCAAGTGAAAGCATCTCTAACAGACTAGATCACTTGGAAGACAGGCAATAAAGACAAAATATATAATCTTAAAAACAAAGTTGACCATTGAGAAAAGATGTTAGGAGACCATGAACAGAACTTCCAAGAAGTATGGGATAACCTGAAAAGACCAAATTTAAGATCTTTTGGGATAGATGAAGGTGAAGAGATACAAACCAAACAATCTTTCTTTCAATGAAATAATATCAGAAAATTTCCCAAAATTAAAGAATGAAATGGAAAATCAAGAACAAAATGTTTACAGGACACCAAAAATACAAAATTATAACAGACCTACACCAAGGTGCATTATTATAAAAATGCCTTACAAAATAAGGATAGAATTTTACCACAAGAAAAATGACAGGTCATATTTAGAGGAAAACCAATCTGGATCTCGGCTGATTTCTCAACCCAGACTCCCAATGCTAGGAGGTCTTGGAATAATATACACCAAGCTCTGAAAGAAAATGAATACAGTCAAGAATACTATACTCAGCAAAATTAAGCTTCAGAATTGATGATGAAATAAAAACCTTCTATGATAAGCAAATGTTAAAAGAATTCACAACTAGAATGCCGACCCTGCAGAACATGCTAAATAAGATATTTCACAAAGAAGAAATGAAATAAAAGTGAAAACCAGCAAAGGGAGCAACTACACTAGAAGAATACTCAAAGGAGAGACAAATTCAAAGTAAAAACCAAAATAAATCAAAATTACAGGGAACAAAAAGCATTTCTCTATAATAACACTAAGTGTAAATGGCCTAAATTCATCTGGCAGATAGAATTAAAAAACAAGACCTAACAATACACAAGAGATTCACCTCATAGGCAAAGACATTCACAGATTGAGGATAAAAGGATGGTAAAAACATATCATTCATATGGATCTTGTGAACAAGCAGGGGTGGTTTCTATCCTCATATCAGATAAAGTGGATGTCAAACCAAAGAAAATTAGAAGGGACAAAGAAGGACATTTTATATTACATAAGGGAATTATACTTCAAAAAGACATAACAACCACAAATATTTATGCCCCAAACAATGGAACATCTACATACATCAAGAAAACCCTTCTCAATTTCAAGAATCAAATAGACCACAACACAATAGTACTGGGTGACTTTAACACATCTCCCTCACCAGTAGATAGATCCTCCAAACAAAAACTCAAGAAACTATAGAAATAAAAAATACAATTAATAATTAAGACTTAACAGATATACATAGAATGTTTCATCCATCAATGAATGAGTACACTTTCTCTACACAGCACATGATCCTTGTCTAAAATAGACCTTACCTTAGGTTACTCTTAGCAAACACACACACAAAAAAGAGAAAATACCTTGCATTCTATCAGATCATAAGGGAATGAAATTTGAAATTGATGATAAAATAAAAATTAGAAGCTACCCTGACACCTGGAATCTAAATAATCCATTAGTGAATGACCAGTTGATATCAGAAGAAATCAGGGATGAAATATAAAATTACTTAGAGACAAATGAGACTAGCAATACAACATATCCAAATCTCTGGGACCCATGAAGGCAGCTCTAAGAGGAAAGTTCACTGCACTGAGCTCATTGTTTAAAAGGATAGAAAGTTCCAAATAAATAACCTGTCACTACATCTCAAAGCCCTAGAAAAGAAGAACAAATAAACACCAAAAAACAACAGAAAACAGGATACAATTAAAATCAGAGCAGAAGTCAATGGCACTGAAACATAACAGCAAAAATAGACTATTTGGGAATCAATCTAACAAAAGAGGTGAAAGACCTGTACAAGGAAACTACAGAACTCTAAAGAAAGAAACTGAAGAAGACCCTAGAAGATGGAAAGTTCTCCTCTGGTCTTGGATAAGCAGAATTAATATTGTCAAATGGCCATACTACCAAAAGCACCATTCAGGTTTAATGCAATTCCAATTAAAATTCCAGTGATTTTCTTCATAGAAATAGAAAAGGCATCATGAGATTCATTTGGAAAAACAAAAGACCCAGAACAGCCAAAGTCATCCTTGGAAAAAAGTTCGAAGCAGGAGGCATCACAATACAAGACCTTAAATCATATTACAGACCTACAGTAGCAAAAATGGCATGACATTGGCACAAAAATAGACATGAAGACCAATGGTGCAGAATAGAAGATACAGAGACAAACCCAAATATATACAGCTACCTCCTACTAGACAAAGGCACCATAAACATACACTGGAGAAAAAATAGCCTCTTCCACAAATGGTGCTAGAAAAACTGGAAATCCATATGTAGCAAAATGAAATTAAGCCCCTATCTCTCACCCTGCACAAAACTCAAAGTGTATCAAGGACCTAGGCACTAGAACAGAGACCCTGCACCTACTAGAAGAAAATGTACGCACAACTCTCCATCACGTCAACTTCAGACCCACTACCTCAATGAGACTCCTAAAGAACAATAATGGTTCACACTAAACAGCTTCTTCACAGCAAAGAAATTCATCAAAAACATGAAGAGAGAGCCTACAGAATGCGAGAAAATCTTTGCCAGCTGCACCTCAGATAGAGATCTCTAGGATATATAAAGAACTCAAAAAACTTAACACCAAAAAATAATAATAATAATAACCCAATCAATAATGGGCAAAGAACTGAACAGGCACTTCACAGAAGAAATACTGGTCAACAAATTTATGAATAAATGTTCAACATCCCTAGCAATTAGAGAATGCAAATTAAACTACACTGAAATTTCATCTCAATCCAGTCAGAATGGCAATCACAAGAATGCAAGTCACGGTCAATGTTGGTGAGGATGTGGGGAACAAGGTGCACTCACACATTGCTGGTGAGACTGCCACCACTCTGGAAAGCCCTATGGAGAGTCCTCAGAAAATTTGAAATGGATCAAGCATTTGACCCAATTATCCCACTTCTCAGTATATATACAAAGGACTTAAAATCAGCATACTATAGTGATACGGCCACATCAATGTTTACAGCAGCTCAATTCACAATAGCTAAGCTATGGGACCAACCTGTGTGCCTGTCAGCAGATGAACAGATAAAGAAAATGGGGTACACATACACAGTGGAATATTAATCAGCCTTAAAGAATGAAATGATGGCATTTTCCAGTAAATGGATGGAACTGGAGACTATCATGCTAAGTGAAATAAGCCAATCCCCAAAGCCAAAGGCTCAACATTCTCTCTGACATGCGGATGCTAACACATAATAAAGGGGTGAGGGGAGAACAGAAGTTCCTTGGGTTAAACAAAAGGGAAGGAAGGGGGATGGGAATAAGAAAGACAGTAGAATTAATTGGAATTAACCTTCCTGTGTTCATACACACCTGTGTGAACACACGACCAACGTGACTCCACGTCATGTACAACCACGAGAATGGGAAGAGACACTACACTTACGTCTAATATGTCAGAATAATGAATATTGTGAATGTATACCTTAAAAGAACAAATAAAAACAGGAAAAAATAAATTATAAAAAAAAAGAAAGAATGAAGGATCAGATAAAAGCGATAGTTGGAGCGACCAGAGCCAGATGCGGGGCTCCTGGGTTAGAGGGGCCAGGAGACTTCCCGGGGTGGAAAGAGACGGACCAGCAGGAGTGTCCCCTGGGAGGCCTCACATGGACCCACAGCAGGCTGACAGCCTTACGTGTGGACAGCAGGGAGGGGAGGCCACCTTGCCCCCTGCAGGGTCCCCAGACCCTGGGCTGTGGAGCATGGCCAGCCTTGTTCTCCACTCCAGAGCAGCCATGTCGCTGGCCTCGGGGCTGCCCTGTGTTTCTGTGAGCCAAGGAGACCCCGAGTCCTTGTCCTCCGATTCCTCGGTATACTCAGCAGGCTGCGTGGCTAATGCCAAACCGGCTTGAGTGTGCGCAAGCTCAAAAACAAAAGTCCCCTCTACTCTGGGACAGAAAACAGACTTCACACCTTCAGGGAAGGCTCATGTGGCAGAGAGAATACCAGCTCCCCAGCAATGGCCATGTCCATTAAGGGTGCAAATGGAGTTAAACTGCTCGTCAGCTGACCCTGACACAGGGAGATCAATAACAAGGTTTTTAAATCAGAAGAGGGAGGGAGAAGAGGGGTCAGAGTAGGGCGGGCCACGTGAAGAAGGCGGCGGGGGCAGGAGTGAGGACCAGGCTCTGCAGACAGGGAAAGGGGTCGGAGCCGGGCACACGGCCAGCCTGCAGAAGCCGGGGGACAGGAAGGGGACCTCCCCTAGAGGGGACACCTTGATTTCTGCCTGGTCGGACCCACTTTGGACTTGACCTCCAGAACTGTAAGTTGATCTGTTCCTGTTGTTTTAAGCCACCAAGTTAATGTGGTGGATTATTATATTGAAGCAGAAACTCGAGCCCTGTGTGACTGCTTCATGCATCAGTCATTCCCTACACTGATTAACTCACACGAGAAGGTGGCTGTGCTGCCCACAAACTGCAGGTGCTTTCCCGGGCACTTTACTGGTGGATCACCGCCAAGCCATCTGCCAGCTAAAGGGCTTCAGTGAAGGAAGTTTCCCCCCAGCATAATGGAGACCTCCCCTGTTGTCAGCTATTGTGATTTAGATATAAGGTGCCCCCCAAAAGTCCATGTGTAAGACAATTCAAGGATGTTCAGAGGTGAAATGACTGGATCACGTGAGCTTCAGCCTAACTGCAGCATTAGCCCACTGATATGGACTAACTGGGTGGAAACTCTAGGCTGGAGGAGATGGCTCCCTTGAGGTGTGACTCTGGGCTCTAGACCTTGTCCCTGGGTACAGCAGCTTTCTCTCGGCTTCCCCTGGGCCAGAGCTATGTGGTCAGCCGGCCATGGACTGAAGCTCTGAGACCATGAGCTAAAATAAACTCGTCCTCCTCTGAGCTGCCTGTCAGGCCTTCTGGCCCCAGCGATGCAAAGCTGACCAGCATGCTAAGAGTCTTGCACCTCACAGCAATGGTGCAGGGACACCCTCTCCCGGGACACAGGCTGCACATCAGAGCCCACAGCTCACCCATCCCATTTGTCTGGGAAGGGGCTCTCAGAGGCAGCTTGGGTGGCCTCAATGTCAATCACTGTGACTCAGCTGTCTGCAGTCACCAACAAAAGCTGTCAGTGTTCCAAAGCCACAAAAGAATGAAAATGGCCCATATTAATGAAGTCGACTCTCATCTGTTAATTTCCCACATGGCCTCAGAAGAGGGAAATAAATACTAGAAATTCATCACCTACAGGATTAGATTCACTGGAAGAGGCAGATTTCCACACCGCCCCCTGCCTCCCAGGTGGCATTTTAAATTATTCAGACAGCAGTGAAATACGCCTATTTTTTTTTTCCATCACCCCAAACAGCCCCTAATGAGTCCAAGAGGCAGAGACAAGGGAGCCACAGGTGGTGGGCTCTGAGGCTGTGCTTCTTTACTACTTCAAACACTGGGCACAGTTGGCAGAATTCACACGCTGCTTTCCTGGGGAACATTTTTTTTTTTTCAGGTTACAGAGACATCATCTTGTGACTGCACTTCAAAGACGGACATGTTTGCTGGGACGAGGTGCGCCGCGCTTACACTCTGCTCAAGGGACACCTCGCATAGACGGCATGGTCACCTGGGAGTTTGAAACAGTGCCGAGCTCACCAGAAGCTCGGAAGCAAAGCCGGCCGTTCACACCTGTGGACAGGCTCGCCAGGACAGCGTCCCCTGAAGGAAACACACTGCTGAAATCAGCCGGGGGCCAGCCGGTACTTTGATCAGCTGCTGCTGCTAACAAAGAGAGTGACACTGGCGTCTTTTTTTCTTATTTAGTCCATACAAAAGTTAATCAAGTTCTCACCAGATGGTGACCAAGGTGTCAAAGCAAAACAAGGACACAGTGTGGAACAAAGGCAGTAATGACAGTAAATGTGGTTCCAAGGACTGGTTAATCTACATAAAGGGTTATTAATTTGGAAAATTCCTAAATAGCCATGGCCTTTTTTAACAGTATACATGTGGCATCTTCAAGTTGGCTACTGTAAGCATAGTAGACCCACAAGAACCAATTTCAGAGTGGTGACACTGGAATTTTCTTCATTGTAAGTCAATTTCCATGGACAGATGATACTGCCAGATTCTGTGCCAAGACCATAAATCATATTTATTTATTTATTTATTTAATACGTATTTTTTAGTTGTAGTTGGACACAATACCTTTATTTTATTTATTTTTATGTGGTGCTGAGGATCGAACCCAGGGCCTCGCACGTGCTAGGTGAGCGCTCTACTGCTGAGCCACAACCCCAGCCCCCATGAATCCTATTTATGCCCTGTGGATTTGAAAGCCTGGACAACGGAAACTCGGGAGAAAAACACCTCCTGAGCTGCTTCACCGTCCCAATTACAACTGGAGGTTAAGTCAGGGTACACGGATTCACTGTGTGTGGGCAGAACACCCCCAAGACTCAGGGGAAACCTGGGGTCTACTGAGAATGAAGTCTAACAGGTGGTAAGAACCAGGGGTCACAGTTTGTGTCCTCTGTCCTGGGCATTTTTCCTCTTTCTGTGCCCAGAGGTCTGACAGGGCCCTCCTGCCTCAACAGGATGCAGTGCAGACAGATGTGGGCCAACTCTCTCTGTCCCTGCCCTCGCCTGCTGGCCCTCGCCCACGGGAGTCGGCTCTGGAGCAGGCAGAGGCGGAAGGGAGAGGTCCTCTGTCCACTTCCAGCCCCCAGGAACAGCCCTCCTCACCTGCTTTGAAGTGTGTGCTCCCCCCTTTCCTGGCAGGGTGTGTTCTATTGGGTTGGGAGCCTGGGCCTGAGAATCACCCAATCCAGCTTCAATCCCAGCTTCACCCCTCAGGAGACGGGGGAGCGCGGGGGAGTTATGAACGGCGAGCCTCATCCCCTGTTGGTTAAGTGAGAGCAGAACCGCCCCATCAGGGAAGCGACTGCCAGCAAGGCCTCCTGTGTCGGGCGGGTGGGTGAGTCAGCTTCTTCACTGCTGGGACCGAAAGACCGACACACACAGTCAGAGGAGGAAACGTTTCCTTGGGGCTCACGGTCTCAGAGGTCTCGGTCCGTAGATGGCCGACTGCATTCCTCAGGGGTGAGCAGGACGTCACCCAGAAGACCGTGGTGGAGGGAAGCAGCTGGGATCCTGGCACCAGGAAACAGAGACTCCACTGCCAGGTACAAAGTCTATACCCCAAGGCAGCCCCAGTGCCCACCTCCTCCAGCCACACCCCACCGCCTTCAGTCACCACTCAGTGAGTCCCCATCGGGGCTGATTCCCTGGTTGGGTTAAGACCCTCATTACCCAATCATTTCCCTCTGACCCTTCTTACATTGTCTCACATGTGAGCTTTGAGGGGGCACCTCCTATCAAAACCATAACAGTAAGCCTTCCTTCTAATAGCTTCATACGTCTTACAGCATTCAATCCTTCCAGCAATCTTACACCTAGAAGAACCAAGGCACAGAAAATTTTCTTTTAAAGAGAGAGAGAGAGAGTGTGTGTGTTTTAATATTTATTTTTTAGTTTTCGGCAGACACAACATCTTTGTATGTGGTGCTGAGGATCGAACCTGGGCCGCACGCATGCCAGGCAAGCGCGCTACTGCTTGAGCCACATCCCCAGCCTGAAAAATTTTTAAAAATGTATTCAACATCTCAGAGGTACTGAGTGGCAGAGCTGGGATTCGAACCCATCTCCTGGGGCTCCAGTGTCCTTGCTCTACCCTCTCCCCACGGCCTCCCAGCGGCAGGCAGGAAGCACTGAGTCCAGTGCCAGGCACAAAACAGAAGCTGGAAAATGCTATTTTGCATTGTTGATGCTGTTGTCATGTCTGTCACAATCTTTCCATGTGTCACTATGGCAAAGATGAAGGGGACAGGTAACAAATAGTTAGATGGATGGATGGTTGGACAAACGAGTGGGTAGATGGTGGGTGGGTGGGTGGTTGAGTGCATGGATGGGCAGAAGGATGGATGATGGATGGATGGATAGATGAATGGATGAATGGACAGATAACATTTCAAATTCTCACTTGGAAAGACAGACTGACATCTACCTGAAGATTCAATGGTGTCATATGAAAGAAACTCTGGGATGAAAAATTTAACGAAGGATTTGGAAATGAAATAACCTGCGTCGGCTGAGTCACCTTTCCCACCAGCACTCAGAGCTCCGTCCTCCCAGGCAGGTAGCCCTGGACTCCATTTGCCCGGCCCTGTGCTGAGGAGCTCGCTGCCTCTCCAGGCGGCTGCGCCCTCTGAGCTCAGACAGTGAGCAGGGTCTTCCTCCCTACAATGTGCATCGTGGAGGGTCCACCATCCCGTCCACCTCACAGATGCCTGCTGACTGCGGTCACAGGAACACTAAGTGCCTCAAGCCAGGCTCCAGAGCCTTGAGTGGGTGTCTGAGACCTTGCAGGCCAACATGGGGCTTAGGACTGTCCCCAAGAGCATCAGGAAGCTGGGAGGGTTATTTTCAGCAGGTGACCCAGGACACTTCCCACAAGAGACCCTCTGGCTGACGCGTGAGTGGCAGTGAGAGGGGAAGAGGTGAGAGCTCAGGGAGGGACAGGATGGGCTTGGTGCAGGGGCCAGAGGGGAGGTGAGAGGGGCCAACAGGACATCACCACCCAACAGCTACGTGAGACGTCTTTAAGTGGATTCAGGCTAAAGACAAAAGGGCCTTTCTTCAACCCCCGGCTTAGCTCTGCACACCCCCCCCCTCTCAGATGACATCCAAGTGTCTCCTCCAATCCCGGGAGCAGCAGCAGTGCTGGCCTGGAGCCAATGGGCACACATGCCACCGCCGGGGACAAGCCACTGTCTCCTACACCCATGCTGTGCCTGGAGCTGAGATAATCTCACTGATTCTGATGCAGAGGAAACGCGGAACCCAAGTATGACTTGGGGACGGATCCATTAGGTCTAGAGACATAAAGTCTCCACCGTCTGAGGCAGCCCCAGGTGAGCTACTGCTAGGGTGACCTGCCCGGGCACAGTCAGACCCCTTTGGCTGCAAGAGACCAGAAGAGGCAGTTGGGGACAGAGTGAGGAATGCACTGGATTTCCCAGGACCTCAACTCTAGGAGATTCACTCTGGGTGGCAGGTCCTCTCTGCTGAGCACCTGTGGGGAGCTCACGCCCCTCCGTGGTGGGCATCTTCACTGGTTATTTGGTGGGGGTTGATCATGCCAGATCAACTCTCTGCTGAGCTTTAGGATTGCAATCAGTTTGAAATGGGGAATTAGAAGTGAAGTCTCAGCTTAGGTTCATCTTGGCCTCAAAGTTAAATCAACTGATACCTCATTTCCACCTCTTTCAGAATCTCCTAAAGTCAAAACTGACCTGTCCCCTGCTCTTGGACATGAGCCATAGGAGGAGTTGTGGCTAGGGAAGTGCCTCGGGAAGTGAACCGGGTGCCCTGACACCCTGCTGGTCTCCTCCCCTAGAGGGACGCGTGATCCAAGGCTCTGGATTTGTGTGTCTCGCCCTCTTCCTCCCTCAATCCCAGGGAGTGACACTGTCCTCAGGCTCCTTCCTCTCCAAGGCCACCTCTTCAGGATGCTGTTCCCAAGTCACCCACTTACAGCTCCCACGTCCTGCGAGATCTGCATCACCCCCCCATCCTGACGTTTCATCTTCCTGCTTTTTGTCCCCAACTAGGACAGCTTCATGGGGACAGGACACTGCTGTGGTGCCTGCTGTATGCACACATTCAGAGCAGTGCTGGACCAAGTGTCCCTGGATGGGTAAAGATGGATGCCTGCATTTGCAGGGCCACACTGCTCCGGTAGTCTCGTTCCCTTGCTCTTCCTCTGCTTGCTCTGCCTGAGCCACATCTGGACAAAGCCACCCTGGCCCCCTCAGACAGGACTGAGGTCCCCTGTGCAGCACTCTGTCCCCTCCCCCTGCACCTCACACCCACCCTCAGGACCATGAGCCTGGCTTCCAACAGCTGTGCGTTCCTGGGTCACTCCGCATCCAGAGGTCCCTGCAAACTGTCCTGAACAAAGGAAGTGCTCAGGAAACACTGGCTGAAGAGGGAGGGAGGGAGCGAATGCAGGACAGAGGTTGAGAAGGGAAGGGAGATATCGACAGCCCACTCCTGTCTCAGCAGCTGGGGTGACCGCTCATCCACTGGAGGGCTGATCTCCAGCTCCGAAATGCGAGGACGATTTGGGGGCCTCCAGGGACATTCCTTCCTTCACACACCATGGTCAGGAAGGCCCAGCCCTGCAGTGACCCTGGTGTACGTGAGCGTGAGCTGAACGCCATGGCTATGTGCACGCCCACAGAAAAAGGGGCAAACAGCAAAGACAAAGGCTGGCCAGGAAGGGAGGCATGGAGCTAGACCCCGGGTGAGCGTGAGCCTGGCACAGACAGGCGGAGAGGCCCTGCTGACGCCATCAGGCAACTGCTTCTCACTAGGCCTACGTCCCGGACAGCAGGCCAAAGGGTGAAAGAGCAAAAGAGCCTTGGGTGAGACACTTTCCCTGGGCTTCAGGCTCCTCGAGACAGGAGCACAACCACATCGCTGCAGAATGTTTGGAAAGAATAAAAAAGAGGGTCTACTACTCGGCCAGCACAAAGCTCAGTGCGTGCAGATCAAGTTTCCCTTCAGCCGCACGCACTGCACTGCACACTACAAGCACGGGGCCGGGGGGAGGTCTCCTGACCACAGAAACACCGGACTCCTATTTTCCTTATCTTCTTTGCCCACCTGAAAACTCTAAGCTCAGATTAGATTTATAAGGCTCTTCTCTCAATATAACAGTGCACTAGGAAGCAGGCAGGCCTGCGACCCAGTCCGTTGTCACCCATGGACCTTAGCAAACCTGCCTGAACCTCAGATGTGGTCCGAAGGCGTGAGGGCCTGGCAGTGGTCAGGCCCGAGCAAGGCCAGAGCTAGACAGCAGGGGCGCACCAGGCCTCCAGACGCTTCTGGGACCAGCCAGTCCTGCTCAGTTCCTCCTTCCTCCCAGTCCCAGCCTATGTTTGGCCTGAGCCACCTCCACCGTGACAACAATCCAGGAGCCTGATGAAAAAGCAAAGAGCCCCCCCAACCCCAGTCCTCCCTGTAAGAGGCACCTATGAATAAATGATGTAAGAGCCAAATAACCAAGTAAAGCCAGGAAACGCTCCGTCAAAAATAAATCAGCAGGAGAAATAAAGATAAGGCTCTGACGGGCCGTGGAAATGAGGTGGCAATCAACTCACCTAAGCGGCAAGTTCAGAACCCAGCTAAAGCTCAAGCAAGAGCTACAAACAGGATAAATGTCTGCTAGAGGAAAAGGCTATTTTTAGCGGTAAGACTATCAGAGATCTCCATGCATACTAAGCCCCTGACATTCTGAGTGACATTTGCTTTCTGGGAGCTCCTAAGCCTGACTAGAAGCCAAGATAGAAAGATTAAAAATAATTGACAATGCTACAATTAAAAAAAAAAAAAAGGACCAGATCCCCCAAACTAGTGTCCAACCGCAGTGCCTGACACAGAGCTGGCCTTCAATGATACCAAGTGCCAGGAAATGGAAGGAATTTAGCCCACAGCTGAACAACCTCAGGCCCTGCGTGATAATCAATATTAGACAGTCCTCATGCAAAGTCAGATTAGTTCCCTAGGAGCAATGCATCCAAACTCCAGGGCTGCTGAGCTCCTCAGAAACACAGACACCCCACTGCATCTAACACCAGGACCCGCCAACCGCAGCAGTCAGCTGTAATCTCATATGATGCAGGGACACGGAAAGTGGGCTCTTACCTTCCACCAATTTCCGAATCAAAGACAAAGGCAAGAGGGTTTATGCTTTGAAATACCACTTAATCTGGTCAAATGGTTACTTGCAAATTAAGTATCCAGGGGCTAATTACAAATCCAATCATTTTACTCCATTTTTCATTTCCGAGTTTTGGGGGAAAATGACTTTTAGTTAGGAACCAAGCTGATCATATCTGCTTAACACACTAAGTGACACTTATGAATCTCTGCCAGAACTTGTCTCCCCATCGCCCACATCCCCAACTTTGGATAGGGGGGTATATGTTGCCTGTCAACCTTGGCATCCTACTTAGGGAATTAAGCTACAATGAACACGGGCATCTGAATGGATGCCCAAAGCTGAACGACCCAACCCTGAAAAACAGAATGATCAACAGGCCCACTTCCCACCTTGGGCAAGGCCAGCCTGCACCTGGAGGCTCAGGCCAGGCTGTCCACAAAGGTACCTGGTCAGGGAGTGGCACCCTTTCAGGCAGGATGACAGTCGCTCTCCACTGAGGACTCCAAGTGGCGTGAATCACACAATGTAGGGCCCTTCTCTAGGCAGTAAGTAGTCACTCCCAAGAAGGAAGAGGCAGAGCTGCTCTGGCCCTGCCTGGATCCATGGCCATGTGCCACAGGACACTGTCCCCCCGCCACCATTTCCAAGGGGCAGGATCAAGGAGTTACTCAATTTTCAGTCCTCTAGTTTTCAATGTTTTTGAGAAGGTGCTTGTCACTTGAACACTTCTCTTTTGTATCCACCAATGTGACCCATGCTCAGCAGCAACTATCCCTGTAAAAATGCTCTACCTGCCAACAAGTGTCCTCCAAGTCATCAAATAGTCCCCAGCAGAGAGAGGAGGATGCTAAGGCTCATGGAATTTTGCAAAATCTAATGTGCCAAGCGCTAAATAAAGAAAAATCTGTTCTCTCTCATTTGGATGTATAACAATGGATAAACCTCTTGGGCCTAGTAAAGTCAGATTCTTCAACTGTCAAACATCAAAAATAAGAAGGCCTATCAAAGAGCATTATCCTGAGGACGAAATTAAATGAGGTGTGTGAAAGAGACTGCACATTTTAAAATTTAAAATAAATGTTAAAAAAATAAGCCATGTGGCTTATCAGCATTATAATTCTGAATCATAGAAATTACTCCTCGGTGGGCAGTGAGTGCGTGAAGCTAGGAATCTAGACCCTAGAATCGGAAAGGTTTCCTGTAAGTGGCCTCCAATTTGAGAGGTTCCACGTGGTCCTATTAGTAATGAAGACCAGTGTCACAAGAAAGGGGGAAAAAGTCAGATATAACAAAATGAAATCCAACATGGAGGAAATGAAGCCCTGACTAGTAGTAATCTTGATCGGGTTAAGGTAAACTGTGGGCACACCCTAGCTGCCTACAAGAACAATATCATCCTAGTCCTCAAATTATCACCTCAATTCTCACGTGTAATGTCTGGTACATGATTAAAAATACTCAGGCACATGAGGAGAAAAGACAATATGTTCAAACACTAAGAGGAAAACAGACAAGAGAAAATGAGTATATAATAATGAAGTTTTCAGGAATTTTAAATGAATCATGCTGACTATGTTCAAGGAAACAAACAATAAGATTAAGAATTCTGACTACAACCGAGTGACGTAGAAAAAGGAACATACAAAAAAGTCATCTCAAAAGCTCTGGTTGATGAACCTTATCTAGTGACAGTCAGCTATGTGGCTGTGACCCATGAGTGTGGCCAGGAGAAATCCTGGGCAGTGTAGCACCCTAAGAGCCTGGGCCAGGGAGCTAGATTGGGTTCAAAACCTGACCCTATTATTTACTAGTGTGGCCTTTGGGGAGGCCAAGATGGCTATGGTTAAGCTCCCTGGCCAAGGCTCCAACAGGCTGTTTTTAGAGTGTGGCCAAAGTCATGAACACCCTGATGCAGTGCAGGCGCTCCAGGGCGTGAACATCTGCTTGTGGGCAGGTGCCCACTTACCTACCTGCTGGTTACCTAATAATGTTCCTTCTTTGTCTGGGCTGCATATATATCTAAAAGGCTGACTCCAAGTAAAGCACGTCTACTGCCCCACTGCATCTCACCTCTTCAGCCACCTGCCCAGATCCTGCATGTTTCCTGGGCCCGAGCCTCCACCCAACGGTGTTCTTGGGGAAGTCACTGAACCTCTCTCAGGTGCTCATCTGAGAGACGGTAGAAACAGCCTGCTTCACAGAGTGGCTGCGGGGATTCCATGAACTGGGTCTGTCAAGTTCTTACACCAGAATCCGGCAAGGTGTTCTATGTACCAGGAAGTACAGCCTAAGCCTTCCTTAACTACGAAGAATGAGTTCACTCCAGCAGCCACTGCAGCCCTGCTCTGGCCTCGCTCCCAGATGCCTCTTCTCTACCTCTGTCCTCAGGCCCCACTTCCACCCCAGGCACACTCACCCTCCTACACCTCCCCAGTCACATTTGCTCATTTCCCGTCCCCACCTGTCCTCTCTCCCCTGTGCCTGAAACGCCCTTCCCTGATTAGCCCATTGGAAAGCTTCTACTCCAGCCTCAAGAATGCGCTGCACCGTCAGCTTCTCTGGGAAGCATTTCTATGGTCCTCCAAGAGGTAACCACTTCCCCTTCCTCACTCTGCCAGCCTGACTTCCCCTAGCAAACCCTGGGTCAGTCCTATTTGTGTCTGTCTTACCCACCGGGGGGGCTTGCCTCTGACTGTGCCTCACACGTCTCTTCTCCTGAACGCCAAGTCTAGTGTCCAGGGCGAGCAGCGTTTTCATGTGGAGAGCAGGCCATGCCTTGCTCTGAGTGCCATCGCGGTAAACAGGAGAGCGGTTTCCAGGCTGTGCCTGACCCCATGCTGCTCCACTTCATAAAGCAGTAGTTGGCCATTTTGAGTATCTCTGCACCTTGTTTATGCAAGTAAACCACCACCCTCTGCTTAGCACAGCCACAAGGCACAAACTAATAAAAATGTAACTGTGCTAATAAAAAGGGCCACCTGTGGACCTGTCGAATTAAGTCAGAAGCACATGGCTTCAAAGCTACACCACAAAACCCAGACCAACGAGCAACTCACCAGACCAGCAAAGGAAGCAGCCCCTCACCTGAGACCCTTCAGAGGAGGAGCATCCCAGGCTGGACACAAGAGCACCCTGACCTATAGCCTTGTCACCAGCCTGGTCCAGAAAAAAGCCTAGTCCTCAATGACAACATTCTGATTCTCTGTCCCAGGGCCTCAGCTCAGTGCAGCTTCTCCAGACTTGATGTCAACACAGGCCCACTCCAAGATGACACTGAAACTGCCATCAGTCTGGACCCTCACCTGGACCATCTACAGACTGCTCACCTGGCCACCTACAGTGACTCTCTGCATCCATATCTGCTCTCCGCCCTTGCTCTAGAGAACGCATCCTGTAACCCCGAGGCCACCTTAACCCTTTCTGTAAACACAAAGGCAAACATATGAACACACACACGTTGTAAAGTGTGCAGTGTGACTCCAGGGTCAGACACAGAAGTGATTAGGAGTGAGGGATAAAAACTGTGATGGCCGGGCTTGTGGCTGTCAGCTGACCCACAAGCACTGGCTGAGTGGCCACTGGTGAAAGCGGTGTACCTGTGAGCTCACTGCTATTCAATAAATCCTGCTGTCACAGAAAGACGCAAGCATGTCTGGTCTATGTTAACGGCACGTCTCGCTCACAACATCGGATGGTGACAGCCGAGTGATGCACGACTGAGCCAGTGGCAGACGCCTGTTTCCTCCCCTCCCCGCAGCTCAGACGCTCACGGCCTGGCTGGAAGCAGAGTGGGGTTTGGGATTCTTACTCCTCTAAGGCCTGCAGCATGCTCCCGGGGTCCTCGGAAGTCAGGATGTCCACCATCTGGTCATTGAGGGACAGGTCCTCATTCACTCCGCCGGCCGAGGTGAAAGGCGAGGGCTCCAACTTGCTCTCGGCTCGCTGAACCTTCAGGAGAAAGGCAGATGCAGCGACTTAGTGGGCCTCCGCAGGACCTCCATAGGGAAGGGAAGGCTGGCAGTCGGCAGGCAGGGGACAGGGCTGGCCTGGCCACCGTGGGCAGGTGAACTCAGGCAAGCGCTGCTCTTCTTGGAGCCTCCACTGCTCAATGGAGAAATGGGATCATGATTCCGACGGCCCGCTCCCGAGCGCTGTGCGCCTACGGCACAGCAGAGGCTGGGAAGGCCTTGGGGACGCACAAAGATCTGTGCTGGTGTTGTACCACCCTCATCACCATCGCCAGGGGAGGGGACCCACACCTGGCAGTAGGACCCCGCGACGCGGTTCTGGCATGTTTCTCATTAGAACACGGGATTGAGTGGAAGTGACAGTAGACATCACTGACCCCAACTCTGATGGGACAGAGGAGCCTGGCACGTGTGATGTCATAACACTCAGTGCCCCACTTGACAGATAAGGAAACTGAGGTTCAGAGTAGTGAACAGCACATGACGGCCACACAGCTCAAAGGAGCCAGGCCGCCCGAGTCCCAGGCTTCTCCACTAGAAAGGCAACCCCTGTGTTACAGCACTTTGTCTCCTTGGTCACCACCACTCGCAGAAAAATAAAGAAAACGTGAAGAGACTCCACTGCGTGGTGCCGGGCGAGCGCTGCAGGGCCTTCAGACCTCACCCCTCTGCTCTCCGCCCACAGCTGCGCTCCGTCACAGCGCGGCAGGTCCACTCCCCCGGCAGGTAGAGCTGGGTCAGTGACACGAGGTCCGCTTTTCTCCTCACTTCTGCCACCAGGAGACAGAGGCCAGCCTCACTTTGTGATGGCGCCTCTCCTCCAGGAGACGGAGGCAGAAAGAGCAGCAGGCCCCCTCGGCTGGACAGGACTTCCATCTTTCTGGAGGTCTCCAGACACTGGGTCTTGGCCTGCGCTGGGCCACCTGCAGCTGTCCAGACTCCCGAACCTCAGTTTCCCCTCACAGAGGAGGAGGGGGATGGCAGACGTTCCTTCCCAGGGGCTGCAACTAGGGGTGGCACTGAGTCACAGCGGCTCCAGCCCTCCATGGCCCTGCACAAACCAACCACGAGCCCAGGGGGTGCCCTCCCACCCCCGCCACCTGGCTTTCCTTCCTGTCTGTCCATCAACTGGCCAAGCGCTCACTCCCCCCTTGGGCCCTGGAGGGGTGCCTCAAGCACAGCTTCCACCCAGGCAAGGACCACACCGACACCACCTGGCCTCTCTGAACCCCTGCCCCGACCCTCAGTGCCCACCAGACAAGCGACACCAGCCGACACATGACCCTTCCCTGGGGGATCCTGCTGGCCTTCAGATCCCATGCCAGGGACACAGTGTCATCCTTCCTCCTTGCCTCCTGGCCCCAAACAGTCACTGGTGGGACTTGGAGATAAGCACCCTGTGCTGCCTCACGCCTTGGGCAGCAGTCGGCTGGTGCCGCGTCCCCCTCGTAGCTGCCTTCCCGCCTTCCCCCTCCCTCACCCCATGGGGATCACTTCCACGTAAACCCTGAATCCCGGCCTCAGGATGTGCTGTGGAGCCCGACCAAGAGACGGAGGGGTGCGGCCAGGCTACGGGACTGTGACGAGCACTGGGTGGTGTCCAGTGAAGGCAGGGGGAGCCCAGAGAGCCCCTCACCTCCAGGAAGTGGCCAGCGATGACTGGCAGGGGAAGCGGGTGCCTGGGGGCAGACTGCCAGGGAACAGCGCGGAGCACTGGGCAGATGAAGCGCGGGCGGCAGGAGCTCGGCCTCCCAGGACATGTGTCCCGAGGAGCGGCAGAGCAGAGAGCGCAGGGAAGGGGCAGGAACCCAGCCAGGAGCCCGGGCTCCCCCAAGGACGACAGCAAGCATCAAGGCCACCAGCAGGCAGTGTGGACCAGGGCCTGAAGTGGGTGGCGAGGACACACCTGCCCACAGTGGGTGCTGGACTGCAGGGCCCTGAGTCCAGCCACTGGTGGAAACCACCCAAGGAGCCCAAAGACAGAACCAGCTTAAGTGACCACGAGGGGTGAAGAGAGGAAGGAAAGGTGGCACACTCCCACGACGGAACAGAGTTCAGCATCAGCAGATGATGTCCTGTCACAACCTGGGTGACCAGGAGGACGTCACGCTGAGTGACACGTGCCAGGCACAGGAGGCCATGTGTCACACGCCCTCCCTCACGTGTGGGAGCCACAGAGGCCGAGAGTGGGCTGGAGGCAGAGGGAGCGCGGGCAGCGCTGCCGGTGGACGGGGCTCTGCTCTTACTGCACAGCCGGAGGCTGCAGGCGAGTGCACAGACAAAACAGAGGACGGACAGGATTTTCAATGTTTCCCCCACAAATAAATGTTCCGTGTGTGAGGCAATGATGTGCTCAGGACCCTGATCCGATCACTGCACACTCCACACAGACATCAAAATACCACACTGACCCCATGAACCCATACGACTATTCTGTCAATTAAAAATAAAACAAAAAAGAAAATTTAAATGAATCACCCAGGGAGTGAAGCATTAGTGGTGAGGATGCAGTCCAGGATGCACGGTCAGTGTCTGGAGGAGTCGGGGGTGAGATTCGCCCACAGATCTCAGCCGGCTCCCATCTGGTGCGCATGAGGGCCACCAGCTTGGCATGAACCTCGCCCCCACCACCAACCCACTGCCCCAGGAAGCAGCTCACCTGGCGTCTGGCTAGCACGCCTCCCTGCAGACACTGGTATCGTGCAAAGAAGAAGAGTCCCATCCAGCTCAGAGCCAGGGAGACCAGGAAGGCAATGAAGAAGGCAGCTGCGTGGAGACCATGGTTGGGTAGAACCTGCAGGAAACAGGGAGAGTGAGAGTCACCTGCGGTCACACTTCCCATCTGCCAAGGTCAGCAGATGACCAAGAGTCTCAGCAGAACACACAGGGAGTCAGGAGAGCCAACTGGGTTTGGACCAGCTCTCCCAGTGCCTGGCTAGTTGCCTTGAGGTCCTTGCTGGCCCTCTCGGAGCCTGAGTCCCTCCTGGTGTTAAGGCTCGCCACTCAAGAATGTTCATTTCCAAAGTCAAGCATATACCAAACATCAGGCAGCACTGGAGACCTGGCATTTCCTAACAGTCAGGGGCAGAATCTTGAGGGGCCAGTACCTCAGTGCACTTGAGACCCCCACCCCAGGAAGTCCACCCATCAGGGGTGCAGCCAGAACACCAGGGAGAGAGGGAGGATGCACAGGGCAGCAGACATTCCCACAGGAAGTGGGCGGGCACCAGGCCATCCTGCCACTCCACGAGCTGGGCAGGAGCTCCCAAGGGCTCAGCATGACTGGCAGACAAGGAGCCGCACCACCCAGATGCCTGTCAAGAGGGACTTGGTGTGCAGCTGTGGGCATGCAGGCAGTAGACAGCCCCTGGCTTCGAGGTCAGAATCAGTGGCAGAGAGCCACCTCACTTGATGTCACAGTCTTCCCAGGACTGCCTGCACCTGACAGCAGAGCACAGCAGGGCATGACGGCCAGCAACTGCCGCCCGATGAGGGACACCCTGATGGCCACACAGGCTCCAGGGCTTCCCCATCAGGTTGGCTGAGGATGGCGACCCTACCTCCTCCTCTGCCCACTCCTGGCTCCTCCTTATCCCCCTCACTGGGGGCGTCACCTACAGGTCAATAATGACCACAAAGATACAAAGCAAAATCAGAAGTGGAGGAGATGCACCCTGCAAAGCCCCAGGAAGACAGCACACGTGCTTCCAAGAGCCCCCTGGGTGCGGCACCAGGAGGTGCCCAATCCCAGCAGGGCGTGGGGCCGCTTGTGAGATGCTGGCTGCCTGCGAGGCTCAGTAGGACGCAGCGTCCCAGTTCTCACCAGGGCTGGGGACGCAGGCCCCTCTGCTTGGCATGAACAGAGTTCCTGAAGGAAAGAAGGTGTTCGGTACCAACTGTGGATGTGTTTGTGAAGCCAGCCTAGTCACAGCCAGCCACGCTCATCAGCCTGGCGAGAGGAGGAACCCTCCTGAGACCCAAGGAATCAGACGCCAGCTTGGGCCAACCCTGCAAGCCGGCCTGAGAGCAGCCCCCAGCCCCAGGGGCTACCCTTTCTGCAACCTGGAAATACACTGTGCCCTCCTCTGTCTCAGCAGCTGCTCCAGAGAAGCCAACCCAGGAGGACAAGTCTCATTCAAAACGGCTGCAGACAACAGGGACACTGACTGCTCAGGAGCCAGCAGACAAGTAGCCCACCCCTCATTCCTGCAGCCGCATGCAGGTGACAGTCAAGGGCAAGTCCTCCCCACAGACCAGGCCACCCCAGCCGTCCTGCTGTCAAAGCTGAGCCCCATGCAGGGGTTCCCCTAGATGCTGAGGGCGACTGAACCAAAGCACAATGGCAGCCTCACCGCCCCGTGGATCAGCCGTCTACCAAGAGGGTGGGCAGCCACTCTGCCTCCCACTTGGACCTCCTAAATCAGGACTTTGATTACACCAAAATGAAACCCAGGGTCTCCTACATTTGTGCTGGAGTATCCCTCTGAGCCCTGATTGTGTACCCACTGGACAAGAAAAATGTCACTAAACTGGATAAACATGAATAGTACTCCATGGAGGTGACATTAAAATATTGATAGAGAAGAGATCCCCCACAATGTCTCTAAAGAGGCCAAGGCGCTGGGGTTGAGCTTACCAAGGTCTACTCTTGCAGAAGGGGCAGCCTGTTTCACAGCTTTAGGAAGAGGGAGGGAGGGACCAGGCACTGGCCCTGTGGACCACCTAGACAAGGTGTCCGGGCGAAGTGCCAGGCTGAGCTGATCTGCTGTCAAAGCTGAGCCCATGCTGAAGTGCTAACTCCCAGGATCTTTGAGGGATCTTATTTGGAAATATGATCTATGAAGATGTGATTGAGATGCAGTCGTGTTGAACTAGGGTGAGCCTTAAGTCCCCTGACCATGTCCTCATAGGAGAGGAGATGGACAGACACAGGACACACAGAGAAGATGGCCCTGTGAAGACAGAGGCAGAGGCCAGTGTGCAGCTGGGAGCAGGTGAAGGATAAGGGCTTCTTCGGCCACGTGAAGCCAGGAGGCACGAGGAAGGTCGCTTCTCCAGAACCTTCCCAGGCAGCATGGCCCTGCCGACGTCTGAGATTCCCGCCTCCAGCCTGAGACAGCAAGAGCCTGCTGACTAAGGGGCTGAGCTGTGCAGGTCCCCCAGGGCTCCCAGGACACGGAGCCAGTGTGTGATTGACTTCCTCGCACTCAATGCCCAGCAATCCTGCAGAGACACCCAGCAGACAAGCAGATGAGCAAAGAGATTCAGTAACTCATGTCCACGGCTGAAAAATGCCAGTTGGGCTCTGCTGGCCGCCAGTGTCCATGTTCTCCCCTCAGGTCACACCAACCACCGTCCAGGTTGCTGTGAAATTCCTAGTCCCACTCTCCTAGTGCAGGGGAGAAGCTGCTTGACTGGTGAGAACCACAAACAAGGACTGGGCCAGAATCACAGGCAGCAGGTCCTGTGCTGTGCACACACTGCACACTCCCCGTCTCCTCCCTCCCCGTCACCCTCTCTCCTCTTCCCACCTCCACCTTCTCAATCCGAATCTGAGGTCCCACGTTCCTCTGGCCAGGAGAGTGGCAGAGATAACTGGAAGAGCAGAGGTGCCGGGCAGTTCAGCGAGGCGGGGTCTGGCTGGACACGGCACACAGCCAGGATGCACGTCCACACCGATACAGAGCAGGGCGGCTCTGTGGATCCTACTGTCTTCTCACTTGCAAATTTTACTTCTGACACCAAACAACAGGCACATCTTGTAGGCAGAGCCTGCCTCCTGGGGTAAGACCACCTTAACTACCATATTCATTTATCTGCAGTGCTAAATCACACTAGGCCCTGTCCTTTCCCTGTCCACAGCACCTCTACTCTTCAACTTCCACCATGAAGATGGACAAAGAAGAGCTAGGTCTCAAGATGCAGCTTTCTGGGAAGGAGAAGAGGCCACCCAACCAACACCATAATCATCATGCTCACCACTACTGTTGTTATGGTGTGGATACGAGGTGCCCCCAAAAGCCCATGTGTGCAATAATACAGGGATGTTCAGATGAAAAGATCAGACCAGTGGATTAATCCACTTGGCGGATTACTATTCTGAAAGGATTCATGGGTGGCGTGGCTGGAGGAAGTGGGTCACTGGGGACATGCCTTTGGGGCTTAGTTTTGTCCCTGGAAAGTGGAGTACCCTGTCTTTCCCCCGCCCCTTCTCTCTGTTTCCTGATTGTCATGAACTGAGTAGACTTCCTCTGCCTGCCATTCCACCATGATGCTCCGTCTCATTCGAGCCTAGAGCTATAGTCGGTCAACCATGGACTGAACCTCTGAAACCATGAGCCAAAATAAACTTTCCCTCCTCTAAGGTGTTCTTGTCAAATATTTTGGTCCCAGGGATGAAAAGTTTTCAGAAACAACCATCAACATTCATCACTACCACCATTATCCTCACCATCATCATCACCATTACCATCACCATCTCCATCATCTCTGCCACCATGACAACTACCACCATCACCATCATCCTCACCATCACCACCATCAGTAGCATCATCACCATCACCATGACCACCACCATCATCACCATCACCACCACCACATCGTAGCTCAGTGGCTCCATGGCTTTACATGTTTTAATCCGTTTGATCCTCACAATACTATGATGTGTATGCTATTTTAATTCCAATTTCATAAAGCACGATGCCAAGGTCTAAATAAGTTAACTAAATGGCCCAGGTTACGAGGTAGTAAGTAGTGGCTCTGACATATGCAAAAGACATAAATCATTTGTCTTTTGCATACACTACAAATTCTTTCCCAAGTTTCTCATTAATCTTTTTCAGTGCTCTTTTTAATTGTCAAGTTTTCAATTATTTCTAACTATTTATACACTCAAATCCATGGTTTTCTTTAGACCACATAATATTAGCTCATTTTTACTTTTTACAATAATTTTAGCTATTTAGACTTTAATCTCATTAGGAAATTGATTTTTGTTTTTCTTCCAAAAGATCTAGTCATTTCCCCCCAATTTACGCCTATCCTCCCTCTGATTCAGAATGCCATTCTCCTGCGCACACTAGACCTTTCTCATCCCCCGGCTGGACCTTCTCAGCAGCTATACACAGCGTTACTGTAGTTCTGTGATATTTTTAAGGTCTGATAGGGTATATTTTCCCATGTTACTTTTGATTTTCAAAATCTTCCCATCCAGCCTCGTGAACTCAGATTTTCAGGCAAACCTTGACTTGATCACATTGTCCACAAAGTCTCATGGGAATTATTATTGGACTCGCAGTGGATGATTCTGGGTATCATAGCAACCACTATAAACGTCTCGATTGGACCTGAGATCCTTGCAGCAGAACACTGCATCCGGGTCTCTGCTGCCTGGTCAGGTGCTGGCCCCCTCACCTCCATGAGAGGGAGACGGGGCACAGGTGAGGGCTCTTGGTATCCGAGCCCTGCCCCCCAGGTAGGGCACAGTGTGGTATTAGCTTTTTCCCTCAAAGACTCTACTCACCAGGAGGAAGAGAGGGTCAGGCAACATCTTGACAAATGGAAAGAAATTCCTGAGGCCTCCTTTTCCTTGGGTGACATGTGTCAGTTTTCACGTCAAGGAAATCAAGGAGATGGACGGTCCTCCACATGTTGCAGGAAGAGCAACTTCCTGTCTTTACTCTGTTTTTTTCAGTTGCCTGATGAAGACTCCAGGGGAGCTGCCGTCCTCCCTGGGCTCCTTTTCATGAGCACATTCAGCTTCCTAGTGTAAGCTCAGCATCTCTGCAGGTACCAGGCAGCCCTGCGGGGCATGCCTGGCTTCCAAGGGCACTGCCTCGAGGCCAGGCCTGAGTGTCTCCGCAGTGGACTCTGGTTCCATCCAACCAGCAGTTGGCATGGGCTTAACCCTGAAATCAACCTTCAGCTGCACACTTCAGAATATCCCTCCTGTCTTTAAGCCTCACCTCCTCCAGGAAGCCTGCCAGTCTACCCAGCCAGAGCTCTCCTCCCCTGTTGGGACCCACAGGACAATCTATATTCAAGTCATAACTCAGAAATTCAATCATAACTGTACACCGTTTGGTCTTTTTTGTTTTTCATTTAATGTCTCAGTGTGATGTGGGGACAGTGGCATGAAGGGGTTGAGTCCCCAGATGGCCCCAGACTCCATTGCTGCTTATGATCTTACACTGGGCCAGACCCACTCTCTAGCACCGTGTGGCCGCCTGAGCCTGGGGCCCTAGGAAGCGGCACACATTCTCAGCCATCACAGATCACCTGGCAAGGCTGTCGGAGTCATGTCACATGTCAACAGTACCGACACCCCCTGCAGGTGTGTGCTGAGCACCGTGAACTGCCAGCCATGCGCGGGGTGCCCACCTGCCATCCACCTGCCGCGACAACCACCCAGGAGGTGGGTCCAAGGATCACTCTCAGTTACGACTGGGGAGACAGAGGGCCAGAGAGGTAAGTGACCCTCCCAAGACCATAGTCAGTGGAGGGACGGGGTCTCGAGGCCAGGCCTTCTGGTCTGAGCGCCCGCTGTGCCCACAGCAATGCAGGGTGCCATCTCTGTATTCCTCACATCAATAGGGTGCTGCTTGAACGTGGCCCCCAGCCCGCGGGCATCTGGGCAGGGCAGGCTGCATCCCAGAGGGGCACTGCTCCTGCTTCCCAAGAAAGGTAGCCCTAGGCCCTGGGAGGGCTCAGCGCCATCCTCCCAGAGGGCTAGACACAAAGCAAGGACAGCCGTGAAGTGGATGCAGCCACGCAGCAGCCAGCCCTCTCCCCAGAGCGGCGACCACCACTGGTGACAATCAGCTCAATCAAAGGATTCTATCCTATTCAATGCCACCTGCAAGGTAAGGCACTGGGGACATAGGAGCTCACAGCCAACAAGGAGAAATGGTCACCAGTGTCCCCGAGGCCCACTAGACTGTGGACTTGCCTCACTCTCCATCTTGTCTGCATAGGGCTCCAGCTCACTAGCAGGTGATGTGGCCTGCTGCCTGGTGACCCTGCCTGGCTTTGACTGCTGACCTCCACCCACTGGCCATGCAGAAGGGTTAACGTATCCAACACCGCTAGCCTCAAAGGGCTGCCTGAGAGGCTGGGCCTTGGCTGACCTCTTGGGACATGGCCTCCCACCACTCATCGGTGAGTATGGCTCTGCTCTCAAATGCCCACTCAAACAAGGGGGTTTGTGCCCAACCCTGTTTTCCTGCAGGAGCCTGGAATCCTAGTACTTGCCGGGCAATAGATGCCCACGTGGTCAGCCCCCGACACCCTGTCAGCGAGACCCTCAAGCTTCCCTAGAAGATGCCACGCCCCACGTGCTACCACAGCACTGGCCGAGGGTTTGGCGCACCCCGTGCGGTGGTCTTGGTGGCTTGTGGCTGGTTTCCTCCACCCCCTCCGCCTCTCCCCTCTGCTCCTCTTGCTTTGGGTCCTTCCCTGGAATCACCTGTAGCCCTGTATGACTCCGTAAGTCCTGCGAATCCCACGAGAGAGCATCAGGCCTGGAGGTGGCCTGGGAACCACAACGCTCCAACCGTGGGACCCTGGGCAATCACTTGGCCCGAGTTTCCCTGGCTGGGCCATGGGGTGATTCCAAACCAGAACCCGTCTCCCAAGGTGGTGGTGAAGATGACGGGAGTCGGTGTCTGTCAGCTGCTTAGGACAGCTGGCACCAGCAGGCACTCAGGAAGTGCTACTGGAGAGGGTGGGGGGTCAGGTAGGTGACCTCGGTGGGATAAGGACATGCAGGGCGGCACTCTTTCGGAATGCGACTGTGAGGGTGATTGGGGGCAGCTCTGAGTGGACCCAGGAGGGAAGACCCACCCTCAGTGAGGGCGGGCACCATCCACCCTCCTGCGTCCCAGTCAGAGAAAGAATACGGGGGGCCCTCACACACCCCTCTTCTCCTGGACGTCAGAACTCTGGGCTCTCTGGGCCTGGATTGAGAGGACCAGCAGTCCTGGGTCCCGGGACTTGGGGCCTTGAACTGAGACGCAGGTCATGCCTGGGTTTCCTGGGTCCTGATCCTCCAGATCTGGACCGTGTCATGCTACCAGCACGCCAGGGTCTCTGCTCGCTGACGGCCTGCCGTGGGGTTTCTCTGGCCCCACGATCACAAGTCAAGCTCTCTGCTGAACCCCCTCCTGCACCACCTACACACGTCCGTCCGTTTTTTCCCTCTGGAGAGCTCTGACTCGCTTCAGGACACAGTGCTCGATGGACACGTGGATGTGCGCCCCGGGAGCCACCAAAATGATGAACGGAAACGGGACAGTGAGGGTGGTGATCAGCAGAGACAGGAGCCAGCTGCCAACCACAGGGCTCTGGGACGATGCGGGAAGTCACCAGCAGCTGGTGGCAACGTGAGTCCAGGGTTAGGGGCAGCACAGGGGGACAGGTGGCACCTGGGCCTGTCCAGATGGCGGCTGCCCCATGGGGTGTCACCTGGGGAAGCCAGCCAGACAGTCATGGCCACTCGGAGGAGCCGCAACACCACACAGTCCCCAGGCTCCCCCCAATCTGGGCTGTTGAGGCCCGCGGCTGGTTCCTCCCCTGGCTCCCTGGACAGGCCAGAGGCCAACACCGTGGCTGTGAGGGACCTGGGTCACGTGTCTCTTACCTTCTCTTCTGCTGTTATGGTAAGAAGGGCTTTCAGCTGTGTCCTGTTCTGGAAAAGAAAAAGAAACCACTCCGGTCACTGCTCCTGGAGTCTGGTCTGCAGGGTAGCACTGGTGTCATGTTCAGCCCACCAGGCACCCGGCCGACAGCTGGGCCAGGAGGAGCCCGCGGGGTCCTGCAGTCCTTGCTGGGAAGTCTGTGATTTTGGATGCTGCTTTCTCCACCAAATGCTCATGCGCAAACCCAGCACCAGGTTCCTAAGACCCAGGAGAGCCCGCGGCACTGCGCATGGGAAACACAGGTGGGGGCCAGGCCTCCCGGAAAGGGGTGGGCCCATGGCTGCCAGCTGTGTGTCCAGGGGAGACCACCCTCTCTCTGCCTAGGGTCACCTCTCACTGTGACACACCCTGTGGGCCCACCTAATGGCTTCAATGCCCCTCTGTTGAGAAGACACCAGATACATGAAGGGTGAGTGTCCCCACACCCTCTGCAGCCGTGGGGTGCCCAAAAAAACCCACCCCTGCAGGGTGGAGGCAGGACCCCCCACAGCTGGAAGGGCACAGGCCAGAACACAGCTCCATGACCAGCAGGGTCGAGGCACAGCCCAGCAGGGCTCAGGTGGGGAGGTGGGGGGAGTGGAGAGAGCGGTGGTGGGAAGACGGGGTGAGCGTCCCCGATCCGAAGTGCTTGAGTGAGAGGTATTTCAGAGTGTTTTCATATTAGGAATATCTGCATGTTCACAAGGAGCCCTTTTGGGGCTGAGACCCAGGACTAAATACAAACTCCAGTTAGGTTCCGAAGACGCCTTCCGCACACACTTTATACAACACAATGTGCAACTGCATTTTGACCAGAACCCGTGCCCTGAGGTCAGGTATGGAATTCTGCATTTGCGGTGTCATGTGGGTGCTCAACCAGTTTGTCAGCATTTTGGATTTGGGGTTCGGGGATGAGCAGTGCTCCCCTGTAGTATCCCGGTACGTCACCTTGGGCCTGGAGCTTGAAGTCCCTGAGCCATGCACACTGTGCAGCGGTCATCAGGGACACTGCTCTCTAACCTGACCTGTGCTCCGAGGCAGAAAACCCCCTGGCCCGCAGGCCCCCACTGTGACAACAGCCCAGGAGGCCCGCAGCATGCCAGGTCCAGCTCGGGCAGCAGGCAACCTGTCAGAGGCTTTGAAAGAAACCAACTACCACGACTCATTTTCTAGGGGCTTAGAAAAAAATTTAAACATGAGTCTTAAAAGAAGTGACAACTAGAGGGCAATCGCCCTGCCCTTTCTGCTTGAGTGGCCGCTGCTCTGGCGCATTTATGACGCTCTGTGGGTTTCAGGTCCCCTGAGCTGGACAGCTAAGGCTAAGCTTGGAAGGCCACACCTGGAGGCTTTCTGCCCTGCTCTCGTCCCCCACAGCGCCCCTGCCTCCCGTGCTCCCTGACACACAGGTCTAGGCAAACAGGAGTGTCCGTGTGCCGTGGAGCTCGGATTCAGACCCTAAGCCCTGGCTTACCGCGTAAACTCAAGGCTGGGAAAGATGTTTTGAACCTTAGCACTAGTCAGAAGACATGGGCCAGGGGACTGCAGCAATGGCTTTCCAAAGTGGCCATGAAGTTTACATGACACACTGTCCTAACTTTCTCCTTCCTGATCTGCCTTCATCTAGGATCAGTGACCTAACCCACTTGGGTTTGGGGTGTATTGTGTGTGTGTGTGTGTGTGTGTGTATGCACACGTGTGCAAGTGCGTACGTTTGACAAAGCATTTCTGACGCTTCTCCCCTTGCTCTGAGGGTCACACGTGCCTGGCACCCAGCAGGCTCTCAGGAAGTGGAGATTATTTTCGTTCTCTCCTCTGTTACTCCCAGATGATTCTAAAGTGGCGGAACCAGACGAGACTTGGGGAATCTTCCCACTGCTCTCATTTTTCAGATGAAGAATCTGAAGCCTGGTGAAGTCCCACTGAGTGTCTGGGTATGGGTGAGCACGCAGCTGGCACAGTGGCTGCACCCCCCAGGCACCGGAGGTGGTGCTGGACAGGCAGAGCGACCACTCAGTGGAGCTCACATAAGTCTCACTCAGACTCGGGTCTGATCATTTTCAGTCCCAAAATCACACTGACTCTCCATAGCATTTAGGAAAGCCCAGGAGTCACCCAGACTCTCAAGTCCACCCAGTGGAACAAGCTGAGAACAAGGGACGGGGACCTTGCCAACTTCCAGCACTATTCACTCAACAAACACTGACCAAGCACCTTCTACACTGCACTTCCAGAGCAGGTCTGAAGCTAAGAGCTCAAGACAGCAGCAGGAGGGAGCCCGGAACTCAGCTCATGAAGCTTGGAACTCTGGAATCTTCTGGTGGGCAGGTAAGTGTGCTTTCTGCCCTGACTCTGTCCACAGAACTGCCTAGAGTGCCTTAAAGGCTCACAAAGGGAGGAAACTGCAACCCAACACACATGCGCGTGCGCGCGCGCACACACACACACACACACACACACACAAAGACTGCAGACATTGATACAATGATTTCCTCCTACAGATGAAAAACCTGAGGCTCAGGAAAGTTAAAAAAAAAAAATGCCCAAGATTCATTAGCTCATTGATCTGTTCATTCGCCTGCTCTGTGTAGGGTTCTAAGATGAGGACAGATGAGTCCCTGGGCTCATGGAGCTGACATGCTAGTAGAAGCAGGAGACAAGGGGCAGAGTGAACGTCACAGACAAGGACAAGCAGTACAGACAGGAGCACAGCAGGGTGTGGCAGGGCAGGAACAGTCACTCAAGCTCAGTACCCGCACCTCTGCTGCCCAAGCCCTGTGCCAGGTGCACTGGAAGCCTAAGGCTACTCTGCGGCCCTGGCTCGAGGTCCTGATTTTCCTGCCAGAGGACATGGAAGAGTCCAGTGTCATTTTATTTTGAGTGTCTGACTCTTTTGTCTTAAATTTTCATGTTAGCTGACTTGTTCCTGTCCTCTGAAATTGTTGATGGCATTCCTTCTGGGCCGTCTGAGCCTTATTTCTTATCTCTCTGTGTCCTATTTTTTGACTTTGTACCTAATTACTTCCTGACGGATGGATCTGTTCCGACAGCCTCATGGTTTTCTCGCTTCTGGTCTTTATCCTCCAGCATCTTTCATCTTGTCCAATTTTACCTGCAGCTATTTTTTTTTTTTTTTTTCATTTTCCTGTTGCAGCAGAAATGCTGCCCAGGCTCTATGGCCTCAGGGATGTAGGAACTCCCGGAAGTTGCCAGTGGCTGCAGCACCCCCCTTCTATCAGGACCGTCACAGTAGCACTCTAAAGCACATTTCCACATCTATGAAAAGGGACTTTATCCAGGGCTAAAATCACAATAAAATGGCAGAAGGAGCCAAATCATCCTAAGCTCCCTGAGAGCAAAGCTATGCCTCCTCCATCTTGTACCAGGGTGTACACTGTTGCCCAGGACCTCCAACCAGGGTGTTCACTGCACAAGTGGATCCACAAAATGGGAAATGAGCAAAGGAGAGACCAAGGATAATGGTGTTATGGGCTGAATCATGCCCTGAAAATTCAGATGCAGAGGTGCCAAGCCTTAGTGCCTCAGAATGTTACAGGGGCTTCAAAGTAAGATGAAGTCATTAGGGTGGACTATGGGCCACCTTTAGGGCGGCCTGGTATCCTCCTATGAGGAGGAGATGAGGACAGAAGGACAACCACCATGTAAGGACACGGGGAGGAAGCCCTCTGCAACCTGGGAGCCACCCACCGGGCCCTGTTCTCTAGCTCGCGGCCTCCAGGACCTGCATCAGCGTGTTGCTTTTCTCTGGAAGCCGCCCGGTTGGTGCTGGGTTCTGGCAGACTCACACGGAGGGCACCCACAGGGGAAGTGCCCACGATGTGAAGAGTCAAGAGCAGTTCAAGCTGCATACCACTGACGGCGCACCCTTAGGGTGACCCTGGGTGAGGCACTGGGTGACTGCCCCAGGTGACAGGAGGTTACTGACCAGAAGCCACTGCCCGGGTGAGGTGCCCCTGAGAGCAGGCAGGCAGGCACTACTGATGGGTGCCCTTCGTGTCAATGTTCCTAAAACCTCCCACCAGTGACAAGACAGAAAGCCAAGGAACAGAGGAGATACCGGTGAGGAGCTCTCAAAGGTGAGCTGAGCAGGAAGGGCCAGCCTCTCTCCTGTCCCCACAGCTTCCGAGTCCAGCGAGGCCGTGTAGGTCACCCAGTAGGAGTCTCCAACTGCGAGGAGAGAAACCAGGCATCAGGGAGGCGCCGGCCACGCCCCCTAGGCAACCACGCCCACCAGGCCACGCCCACAGCCCCCACGCCCTTCGCAGGCACCCCCATGCCCCCCACACAGCGCACTGTGGTGCTCAGCAGGCAGCAACTGGGTCTGTGGGCTCCACGCACCCGGGGTGGGGCGGTCTGGGAGTGGTCCGCTGGGCATGGGCTAGCCTCACTTGATCCTGGACTCCCAGCCATGAGCCGGTGCACCCCACCCACGACACGGCGGGCACCTCATCTTTCCCGTGAGCGTGGGAGTGCAGTCCCCACCCACTGGTGGCAGCCTTCTGCCCTCAGGAGGGATCTGGGCTCCTCCACACCGAGGGGCACTCTTCCCACCTAAGCCTACCCTCTGACTTCACCTTCATCCCCGACAGGACTGGAGCTTGGCCCTAACACAGCGTGCTTACTTCCCAGGTCCTGGCGACCTCAAAACAGTGTAAAAAAAGAGGAAATGAGCACTGATCCTAGGAACCACGGGCTTTTGTTGTTTTTAAAATCTTCAACAGGTTCATTTTACTTTTACATAAGGATGAAGCTAAGACTCTGAAGACAGGTGGACACGAACGTTGTCCAGAAATGGCCATCGTGGCCTGACCCCGCCAGGCACAGCCAGGTCACACTCTCCATGCACTCCCAGACCTTGGCCTGGCTCATCTCCAAGTCCTGCCGAGGCGGGTGGCTAGGGAACAGGTTATTTTCTGCCACGTGGAGGAGAAACTGAGACTGATCTGTGTAGGAATGATGAGTGGACACTGTCTTGTCCCTAAATGATGCTGGCTTTCATAAAAGAAAAGCAGCAAATACTACCACTACTCATCATCATCGTCATGAGGTCGGAGTATCAGAGGACTCAAGTCTGCTGGTCATTTGATCATCATCTGATTATTCTTTGAGAAAAACAAAGTTGCCTGTCCCCTAAGTTGAAAATCAGTGCCACCTCCCCTGGCACAGCGGACTTCACAGAAGCACTATCAACATGATGACCAGAGGGAATGCAGGGTGTTGGGCAGAGTCTGGACATGGGCTTCAGAGCCACAAGAAGAACCTAACGAGAACAAAACAGCAACGAGATGCCCACCAACTCCAGGCGCACCCCACTCCATCCTGAAGTTTTTCAGGGGTTAGCTTCCTCATCCTCACCGTGACCTTGACCTCGTGTCCTGCTCAGTGCAAGGATGAGGAGATGGGCAGGGGGCATCCCCAGAGCAGAGTGAGGTGGGCTCAGGTGAGGAAAGCTCTTGCAGTGGCCAGGGCTCCCAGCAGTGAAGGGAGGGACAGGTGGGTCCCTGGGGGTCTGGGGGCAGGAGGATGCCTTTGGAGTAGGGGATCAGGTCATACTTCCTGGAAAAGGTCACCCCAGGACTAAGCCCCAAAGGATAGAGGAGACGTGTGCATTCAGAGTCAGAACAGGAGAGCTCTCAGGTGGACGCAGAGCCTGGGGCAGGTGTGGGAGCTGGAGTCGGTGGCAGGTTTGTCTGGCAGAGCGTGGACGAGGAAAGACAAGGGGAAACGGAAGACAGGGCCAGAGGTGCGGTGGGCTGGGGAGGGCTCTGCAGGAGCCCGCACCTTCCCCTTACAGGCGGAGTCCAGGCCACAGGATCTCCTCCACTCAGTCCACAAGGAGGCATGGGAAACGTGGGGATCTCGGGACAATGCATGGCTTAGTGGAGCAAACCCAGGGCTGTCTGTGCTCTGCTCGCGGCCCCATGCGCCATTCTCTGAACACGAGCTTAAAAACTGGGGGACTTGTTTTTATATCATTGAAGGATGGAAAACCCTAGGGGTCACTTTTAGGACATCACTGAAACCAGAGCCAGCAAAGAGGTCACAACTTCTGAATCAGCTCCACTAGTAGATTCTGTCAACAAGATTGTATTAAGAAAGATTCTGGGTGGGCTGGGGTTGTAGCTCAATGGTAGAGTGCTTGCCTTGCATGTTTGAGGCACTGGGTTCGATTTTCAGCACTGCATATAAATTAATAAATAAATAAAGGTCCATTGACAACTAAAAAAAAATATTTTACAAAAAAAGAACTGGGCACGTTGGTGCATGCCTGCAATCCCTGCAGCTCAGAGGCTAAGGCAGGAGGATTGCAAGTTCAAAGTCAGTCTCAGCAAGAGCGAGGCGCTAAGCAACTCAGTGAGACCCTGTCTCTAAATAAAATACAAAAAGGGCTGGGGATGTGGCTCAGTGGTTGAGTGCCCCTGAGTTCAATCTCTGGTACCAGAAAAAAGAACCTGCTTCATCAATCAATGCCAGCTCCCTCAGGAACAGGCCCCTGACAGCCAGCCCAGAGGGCAGCACCCCAAGCAAAACAGCCATTCAGCAGCGTCCCAGAGGAACATGCCCAAACACTGTGAACACGCTGGAGCAGCCTGGACATCTCATGAACGTGCTTCCGAGGCCAATGTCAGCATCCTCCCACCTTGCCCAGCGCACACAAACTTCTGCCTTTCTGAGTGACGGCAATTTTGGTCATCAGGTGATGGGGGCACCAGAGTCATTGGACTCCATCACTCAGAACATGTCTGGCTGAAAATTTGCACAATTAAAATTGAATCTGTATTTAAAAAAAAAAAAAAAAAACCCACAGGATTCTGCCCTCACCTTGCAGAAACTTCTTTCTGAAAGCCTGGAATCCACCCTGGGTCTTGTTCCCGACCGACTTCCTGAGGGTGAGGCCTGTGACGTCATCCAGCACGAGCAGTTCTGAGAGGTTGGCTGACGAGGGCGTCTTGGTGTTGTTCACGAACAGGTGAATGAGCACTGTCTGTGGTTCACTCTGCCTGGACACCTGGGACAGGAGGAGAGGAAGGGACGGCCCATGGCTGCAAGACCAGCCTGACCTCTGCACGTCAGGTCTCACAGGGGTCCTGAGAATTTACCAGGCCCCTCTGGTTTCCAAGCCCCAGAGGGTGTTGACCCACACTGTCAAGCTGTGGCCCAGAGACAACTGCAAAGAAGTTGGGACCCTGAAATGCAGTGAAATCATCCTGCAAAGTGTCCTGGAAGGAAAACTACCCCAAGGTCAGGCTGGGGAGAGGGACTCAAAAGAGCAAGTGACAGCTCTTTGTACTGAGTTATTCTAAAGATGCATCCCCAGCTCAGAGCCCAGGCAGAATGGCTATTTGGTCCTCCAGGAAAGACCTGAGCTGGTCATCTGCATCCTGGTCAGTCTTCTCCATCCACGTTCTGCCTGCTGTAGGATGTGTCCATGACCCATGTGGCTGGTGGACTCGACAATCGTGCCCTGCTGCCCTCCAGCCTTATCTCCCACCACCCTGCACCCACTCTGCCCAGCCCTGCTGAAATAGATGCGGGAGCTGAAGAGAAGGAAGCAATGTATGTCCCGAGCTGAGTGACAAACAAGGTTCAGAAACGTGTGTATAGTATTCCACCACGAATGTGTATCTGCATGCACACAGGCTCTCTCTCTCTCTCTCTCTCTCTCTCTCTCTCTCTCTCTCTCACACACACACACACACACACAACCACTTGTGCATGTTAGAAAACGCCTCTAGAAGGAATGTGAGAACACACTGCACTGATTGCACCCAGGAAGGTCAGCCAGGTGGCTGAGGGCCCCGTGAGGGCAGTGCAGTGAGCAGGAGCCCCGCAGGCCTGGGCTGTCCAACCCTGCACGTTCCAGAGGGCTCGCCTTTGACCTGCTTCTGGGAGATAACCTCTCGGGCTCCTGGAACATCCTGCCTGATGAGGAGGTTTTACACCTGGGGCCTGGGACCACACCTGCTCATCGAGGTCAACGATGTGATCCGTGGTGGGTGCCATGGGCCACACAGTGGCAAGTGTGACCTCCAGGGGGCGGAGGACTGAGCATAGAGGTCAGTCTTGCAGGGGCCCATGCCTGATGAGCCCTGAGGAAAACTCTGCAAGCTGGTCTCCAGTGAGCCTCGCTCTTGGCCAGACTGCAGATGTTGCCGCACACGGTGCTGGGAGGACCCGGTGACTGGGCCTCACCACGGCACTGCACAAGGACGCCAGAAGCACCTGCCTGGTCTTCCAGGGCTCTGCCCCAGTCACCTCATCCCTTTCTCTGCAATGCACCACATCTGGGAGCAGCAGGGCTCCACTGCCTTCTGAGCCCTTCCAGCAATCCCTGAGCTGAGGGTGCTCCCGGGGCCCAACTCAGGTGTAAAACTGTCTCCCGGGGTTAGTAAGATGGAAGACCTAAAACAGTAAGCAAATTTTTGAAACTATCAAGAACCATATTTTTGTAATCTGAATATAAATATATAACCCTTTCTTCCCTATTCTAAATGATCACTGTTATTTTTTTTTAGTTCTCGACAGACCTTTATTTTATTTATTTATATGTGGTGCTGAGAATCGAACCCAGTGCCTCTCACATGCCAGGCAAGTGCGCTTCCACTGAGCCCCAGCTCCAGCCCCTGATCACTGTTATTTTTATTAACAAAAATTTAAGTGTTCCCACCCACCCTCAGTCTCAGCACTGCCATCTAGAGATGAAACCCCTGCTGTCTACAGCATCACCGTGGGTCCAGACAAGAGCGGAAAAGCCCACGATTTACAGCCCGTGGGCCGACTCTACTAGGTGACCCAGGAAAAGTCCAATTCAAGCATAAGTCACTCGTGGAGACTCACCAGCGCACATTTCTGAAAAATTACTCCATTCTCTGAAGTCCCTTGAACTTGTCTTGAAATATCTCCATACTGAAATAAAAGAAAGAAATTATTTAAAAGTGAAGACTATTCCACGCTACACGTACTTAATAAAAACACGCGATGGTAGACTTTTTAAAGGCGGGTAGCAGGATTACTTCCGCGGCTGCAGCCACCCAGAGAGCAGGTGCAAACCTCCTCCTTGTGTAAATCCTCTGTCGTGCACAGGAAGAGCACAGGGAGAGGTAACTGGGCGGTCCCAGTGACGGTCCCATTTAGGGAGAGAGGGGGCGCAGCTCATTGGAGGAACAAAAGCCTATGGCGTGCTGTTCATGGCCAGCTCACATTCGTGAGGAGGTGCTGCCTCGTTACTCACCAGGTGGGGCGTTACAGCAGGCTCTCTTCTAAAGAGGTTCCTCTTGGGCCAGGAAGGTGCGAAGGCAAATAAGGAATGAGTCCACAGCCCTGGGGAGGCTGCCGAGGTCAGGGCTGGGCTGGGGACGTCAGTGTTCCTGTTGGGTTTCATTCCAAGTGGGACTTCTATGCGAGACAGCCAAGCGCAGCAGGACAGGAGCGAAAGGCAGTAAACACAGCAGTTAAACTCCAAGACGGACCTCACGGTGTGTGGAAGGCACTGGGAAAGGGACTCTGGGTGAGGGACTGTGCTCATGAGTGAGTGGACGGAAGAGGGGATGGACGGGTGACTCACGCTCTTCGCCAGGAAAGTGGAGCAGGCTCACGGGAAGCCGAGGGCTTAGGAGGGGTGTTTCTGAGCGTGGTCTCCTTACCTGGGCCCCATGTAGCAGTGAACATTCCCGGGCCCTGGCCACAAATCAGAACCACTGGACTATGGAGACTCCCTGGGTGATTCTCACCATGGGATGAGATAGTCCTGGGTTCCAGTCCTGGCTCTGCCACTCTTCAGCTGTGAGCCCTTGGGCAAGTCACCTAGCCTCTCTGTGCCTGTTTCCTTAACTGGTATGGTTCCTGAGGTTTGCCCCCAAAGGCTCATGCGCTAGCAACATGGCCCCCAGCGCTGAAAGGTGGTGGGACTTTAAAAGGTGAGGCTGAGGGGGAGGTGACCGGGTCATGACCTCCTCAGAAGGGACCAGTGCTGGTCTCCAGGAGCGGGGGAGGTCTCCCAGGAGTGGATTACTTCTGCCAGAGCCAGTCATTCCTTATAAAAGGAGCCCAGCCCCTCTGGTCTCTTGTTTCTGTTTTGCTTGAAACTTTGTCAAGTACACCCCTGCCAGGCCATCACATCAGCTGTGCTGTGTAGCCCAAAAGCCCGCATCAGAGGCCCACCAGATGGGCTGTCCCCTTTTGGACTTTGAGCCTCCAAAACCGTGAGCTAAATAAACTTCTTTTCTTGATCCAAGTACCCAACCTCAGGCACTTGATTGCAGCAATGCAAAAATAGACCAAGATGTTAACTCTGAAGAGGACAGAGTAACTCCTGCCTCAGTGGACCCCCCCAAGCCTCCACCTACTTCAGCACAAGCTCTGGTGGCCATCACAAGGAGGACAGGCACAAGCTGGACACGAGCACCGGCTGAGCCAACCAACACAAGATGACTCCCTCGAGAATCTGCTCTACATGGAAATATTCTAAAAGTTTATGAGCATTGCGTGTATAGAAGTGTCTCTTTAACCACCCCGCTGGGTTCAGGAGTCCTGCTGAGCAGGCGCTGCTTGGCTGCTAGTGGACTGTGGGCTCTGGCCAGGGGAGCAGAGTTCTCTGAGCTTGGTCCTTCTCACCCGGGATGTGGTTAAGACACCCATGGGGCGGGGCTGCCCTGGGAGCCAATGAGCCACCACAGGTCACATGCTTTAAGTTAGAAATTTATCTAGATGGGCAGGTAGACAGACAGACAGACTGACTGACTAGGCAGTGTGGAGACAAGTCTCACTGTGCTGCCCAGGCTGATGCAAATGATCCTCCTGCCTCAGTCTCCCAAGTAGCGGGCACCACAGGAGTGCCCACCACGCCTGGCAGGAATCTATACTTTCACGATGACCCAGACTGTGCAGCTGTGCTTCCTTTAACGTCCATCTCTGTGCAAACACAACTGCAGTGTGCCTGCAGACGCACCCATTTTGGGTCATTCTCACTGTGTTGACAGCAAGGTCTTTAATAGTGCGTTTTAAACCTACAGAATTTCAAAATATAGGTAGGGAAAGATTTTAAATTGAGAAAAAAAAATGTGGGATGGGGCCCTAGATAGAATTAAGGTCTCTTTTTCCTTGGACAATGTCTGGTGGGTTTGGTCCGCGAAGCTGCCGTGAGGGTCAGGGTCCCCAGTGCACAACTCTTCACACTGAGAAGCTGGCACCGGGACCTGACAGCCCTGGCCACAAAACAACCGGGCTCTCTCCCAGCCGCTGAGCTGGTCAGAAAGGTCTGGGGAATCAAGTGGGCACAGTGCTCTCTCCAGACCCCAGCCCCTTGGACGCAGGGCAACGGCTCGCCCCGCACACCCACTGGACGTAAGATCTTATACTGGACGTAAAAGACCTACCTGAGTCTCAGGACTCATCTCTGGGCACCTGTTTGTGCCCCGCTGGCTCCTCCTGGTCCTCGGGAGCACCCCCCTCAGGAAGGCCCCTCTCTGGTCAGTGGGAACCCTGCTGGGTCTAAGGACCGGGGCCCACCTGCGTCCCAGCCTGTCTGGGTCCCAGGATGCCACAGTTAGGCAAAGAGTCCAGAAAACTCCAACCTGGCCTCAGTGACAGGTTCTGGGACACACGTGACAAACATTGGTTTTCCCTGAATTTATACGAGGACCGTGGAGGACAGCTCTTCACTCTGCAGGGGCCAGCCACGGGGCTTGGATCCCAGGACTGCCACCGCCGGGAAAGGCTGCTCGGAGAAGGACACCCTCCAGAGGACAGCAGCAGGGCAGCACCCTGGGTCCCACGGGGACCTCGTCCCTGGGGTGAGGTTCAGTTACAGGACGATCAGTTTCCTCTTGCAGACAATCAGTGTCACCTGGTGTGATGGGCTGAATAATGGCCCCTGCGATACCCGGGTCCTGGTCTCAGGTAGCAGGGACTGCGCAGAGGGACTGCACCGAGGGCCTGTGAAGGGGCGAGAGCTGGGTCGTCCAGATGGCACTGAATGTCATCCCAGGGGTCCTAAGAAGGAGCCCAGGGAGACTTGAGGAGAGGAGGGCGACCTGGCCACCCAGCTGGCTTTGAAGAGGTGGGAGGGGCCTCGACCTGAAGAACTCCAGGAGGGGGCTGCAGGTGCCACCAGAGGTGGACCCTGCCCAGATCCCCCCAGGGAGCGGCCCTGTCCACCCTCCACTTCAGCCCGGGGAACGGAGTGTGGCTCCTGGCCTCCAGAGAACAGTGTTGTTTAAGGGGGACGAGCAGCTTCTGAAGCTGTCACAGCAGCACAGGTCACTGAGAGCCGGGCGCTCAGCACACGGTTCCCCTCAGCAGGCTCCTGCAGGCGGCGTCCAGACAGCCGGCCCGCCCTGACTCAGCTCTGTGTCCTCACTACCGCTCAGGCATGCTCTCCGTGTTTCGTTTTGTGAGTTCAGGGAACAACCTGTTTGCCCAGGTGGGGGACACCGCGAGGACCCACAGGGTGACGCAGGTGAGGGTGGGCTCTGGGTGCCGCCACTCAGGGTCAGAACAACGAGAAACCACCCGAAGCAAAACTCACCTGCCGTCTTCAGGTGAGAGCGCTCCACGTGCAGCCACGTCCTACAGAACAGGCCCTAAAACACACAGGTCCAGAGTCGTGAGCTGAGGAACACACTCCTAGGGAACAGCTCCCTGGAGATGAGCGGCACCTCTCTTCCCAGTCTGGAAGCACCTGCCCAGACACACTGCACTTCTGGGAGCTGTCCAGGGCACAGCACGGTGTGGATGAAATGTCGCAGACAGATCTGTGTTGGAATCCCAGGTCTGCCTCCACGGGCGGGGGCCCTGGCAAGCCCCAAGCATCGTGATTCCCAAGAACCCACAAGCTGCTGGGGTGGCAGTGAGACACCGGATGGAGAGTCAGTACTGGGTTCTAGTTAGAAGCTTTCACTCACTGGGTGTCCTCGGCCAAGTCTCAGCTTCTCTGAGCCCTGCTCCTCTCTGAAAAGGGGCGACCTCAAAGCTTCCCCGCAGCTAGCCTAGCCTCATGACTGATGAAGTCTTATCCAAATTGCACCCAACCAAACCCTTCCGCTCCACTTTGTGAACTCTGGACCCTGGAAGGCCAGAGCCCTCTCCTGTATGCTCCTAAGGGCTGCCCTGGATGAGGCCCCTTCAGCGTGCCAGGTCCAGTGCTAGCTCTCCAAGCCTGTGGTACAAGAGTGCAAAAGAACCGTGGAGTATTAGCCTCATTTTAAAGTGATCTCCCCAGACTCAGGGTAACTAGGGCAGGTCTCACGGGAACGGTGGTGGAGACTGGCTTTCACCCAAGCAGCTGCTCTGGACTTGGGCTCCCACCATCTGCTCTCGTTGGCTTCTGTGTAGGATGCATGAGCAGGAGGGTTGAGCAGGACACTCAGGCCTGGTCTCAGGTCCAATTCCAATGGCCACACGGGAGTGGGTGCCTTCACTTGTTTGTGCTGTTATAACAAAACACCTGAGACTGGGTAACTGGCAATGAACGGAAATTGGTACTGGGGTGCGCTGTTGCTGTAGCAAATACCTAAAACTGGGAAGCAACTTGGGAACTGGGTAATGGGGATGCTAAACTGTAACAGGCGACTCGGGTGTTGGGGGCCATGTGTGTGTAAACCATGGTTTGCTCAAGCCATTAAGGCAGGGAGGCCACTCCTTCAGGAACTCCTGGGTGTAACTCCCCGGACGCCTGGATCAAGCTGCCCCATCTTAGCTCACAGCCTTAGGATCAAACAGCCTCCCAGAGATGGGCGTAGCCCACCAAATGCCAAGACCCCTGGCACACGGGAAGCAAGCCCCTAAACAAGACTCCTCCCCGACGGAAACTTTTATCTGTACCGCGATAAATAAAGCAAGTACGCGCTTCTTCTTTGTTAGAAGCCAGACCCCTCTGGCCCACTCAACCGGTCACGCCCCTGCTTTAAAAATATCCTTGCCTTTTGTCTTTAATCCTGACACGTTACCTTCATAGCTTTTATCTCACAGCCAGCCCATCCCTCCGGTGGGAGCCCATTCCCTCACCCACACCGGACGTGAGCCAGGTTCGGCAGGAGGAGAGCTGTAGGGAAAGTAGGGACTCCCTGCAGATGAGTCAGGTGCCCAGAATGTTGGTAAGGATACGGACAATAAAGCCATCCTGATGCAATCTTAGATGAACATGGACACGGGAAAAGCCATCCTTGTTACAAAGTGGCAGAAGTCGCGCCTGAATCTTGTCCTGTGATGCTCTGAATCTTGTCCTGTGAATCTTCCTGCTCGCAGGCAGGCACAGGGGCATCCGGCAGAAGGAACCTCAGCAGGGCCAAGGGCGCACCTTGACTGCTTGTAGCAAAACCCGAGAGAAAACCAACAAATGAAAGAGAGAATTTATAATGAGAAGAAGAGCGGCCTTACTATCTGGGAAACGCTCAGGCAGCCAGGCCGTGAAGACGGAAAAGGGTTCAGGAGAGGATCCCAAGGCAGCGGCCAAGGGAGCTCTGGGAGAAAGACCGCGTGGCCCTGAGGAGGCCACAGGCTGTTCATCAGGACAACGGAAGAGAGACCCTGACTGCATTCTGCGGATCCCCGAGAGCTTCCAGGCTGCTCTCCCACCCCAGGGTCTCGGGGGCAGAAGAATGTCAAGGATGTGCCCAGGATGTCCACAGGACCTTGGCGCTCACGGCCCAGGGCACCTCAAGCCTGTTTCCTGAATCCCAGTGCGGAGCTGCCCCACATCCTCTGGAGGCCACAAGCAGAGGCTTTGGTGGTGTCCACCTGGCACCAGCTATACAGGGTGTGACACTGCAGGAGCTAGAGACATGGCCGTCCCCAGCTGGACTTCACAGGGTGCCTGGACGGGCTTGGGGCCCGGATGAGAACAGTCAGTGGGGTGAAACACCACAGGGACCCCAGGAGAGCAGGCAGCAATGAACTGTGGGGGTGGGGCTGCCCCCAGACCCAGGACAGCTAAACCTCCTAGGTCAGCCTGGAGGGTCGCGGGCGCCCAGCCCACCCGTGGGGGCTGCTCTGAGTGCACCCAGCAGAGTGGGGCAGCCCCACCAGGGCCTCCAGTGCCAAGCCCCGCCCTTGTGTCCAAAAGGCAGGGGACGCAGTCCAAGATAACTCTCCAGCCTGGGGCGTTAATGTCTCCCTGCAGGTGTGGGGTCTGGTGGACCCCTATCCTCGTCCTCCCCACTTCTCCTGTTTGGGAGGGAACATCTATTTGGCGCTGCTCCACGGCTGTTCTGCAGAAGCCCCTAACCAGCTGGACCTCCGGGATCCGACGCAAGGGACTCTGCCTTGGCTCCCTGCTCTCCCCCAGCCTGTGTCTCCCCCAGGTCAACGTAGGTGAGTTTCCTTGGAGACTTCCGACTCTCAGGTCGACACATAGGGATACGGGGGTGGGGGGGGGAAGGAGTGCACTGTGGATGAGAGCGCTGTGACCCTCCGACACTCAGGATGAAGCGGGCACCCAGGTAACGGTACTAAGGGGTTTAGGAGGTACTTAGGCACGAGGTAGGAGGGTCTGCCCTCACAGACATGGTGAGTCCCCCTGAGACACGTGGAGGGGACTAGCTAGGCTTCTTCTTGAGCTTTTGGCCCTGCGCCTTCTAACACATGAGGACACAGCCATCTTGGAGGCAGAGACTGGACCCTCACAGGACATGGAACTTGCTAGAGCTTGACCTGGGACCGCCCAGCCTCCAGGACTGTGAGCACTCTTCCACTGCTACAGATGGCCCCTGTGGTACTATGTGGACCAAGACTCTGGATCAAGACATGCCAGCTGAGACCACACTGGACCCAGAAGGGGCCGTGCGGCTACTGTCTCTGTCCCCTGAAGGGCCTTCCCTGTGTCCTGTCTCATAGTCAGAGCAAGCCACCTTGTGTGGCTGTGGGTTCCAGGCCTGGTCCTTGCAGGCCTCTATAGCCCTGGACACAACCCTTTGGGGGCAGCCCTACTGGAAGGGCGTGAGCCCCACCATGTGGAGCCCTCCCAGCTGTCCCTCATTCCACTCCACCTGTGGCATCTGTTACCTCCTCAGCACCTTCCCTGACCACCCCCATGGCTCTCCATCCACTCTGCCCACACGTGTGCCCACTCAGCCCTCAGGGCCCACCACACACAGCAGCACACTGCTGGCTACCCTCCTCCGACTCTGGGAATCTAGAGCAGGCATCACCTTGGTCTATCTCGTTCTCCCACACAAGCTGTGGGACATGGCCAGTGTCTGGCGGGCATGCCGTGGCCAGTGTCTGGCGGGCATGCCGTGGCCAGTGTCTGGCGGGCATGCCGTGGGCAGGGGATGGGGGATGGCTGACTGGGAGGCCTCCTCTCCAACACCCTCCCTGCCTTCTGCCTTCTGTGAGCTCCGGCAGGGCCTTCTGCAGCCAGGGAAATGTGCTGTGACAGAACCGTCCACTGTGCAGCCTCCAGACGCGGGGGCCATTCGGCACTTCAAATGTGGCTGACACACTGGCCATCTGGGAGATAGTTGGAACTGCTCGGTAGGAGGGGACAGATGCCAAACGACCCCTGAGCACTGATGCCCAGGTTTACTCCTCCCTTTCCTGTGGAGCCAGCCACTAACAGCAAGTGCCAGGGTAGCACAGGTCTGGGTGGACGGCCTCCCCGCACCTGGAACCACTGTGGTCACAGCCTCCTCGTCTGTAAAATGGCGATGCGTCCTTTCATCAGAACTCCTAAAGAATTAAGTCAGATAATGCACGTAAGGCACTTAGCGTGGCCCAGCACACAGCAATCACCCGGGGGATGCCCCACACCACTCGTGCCCTCCGTTACTGCACCACTGTAACTATGTCATCACTGCCACTACCGTGTCACCTCTCCATCATCTGCAATAAAACTGAGAAGGAACCAGAAAAATCGCTGCTTGTAAATGAGAAAAAAATGGGGCTTGGAGCTGGACCGAGCCTCTTGTCAAGAACAGATGGGGGCTGTGATTATGGCTCAGTGGTAGAGCGCTTGCCTAGCGTGGGGGAGGCACGGGGTTCAGTCCTCGGCACCACATAAAAATGAATATACAATAAAGATTTTAAAAAGTGTGTATCTGTTTAAGATTTTTTTTTTTTTAAAGGAGGACAGATGACGTCTTGGTTACCGCTACTTCCGCTGGAGCAGGCGAGGGAGAATCAAAGACGCACAACGACGCTCTTGATCACTACCATGTGCTGCTTAGTAAATGGGGTCAACCCCGGAGAAGGCACAGACGTCCTGCTCTCAGGAACAGGAGGAGTGTAAACAGCAATGTGCTGCGAGTCCCATGCTCTCCACGGACGGAGAGGGGAGGAGAGGACATTAGAAAGTCGCCAGGGTGCTGGGAAGAAAATTGGGGAAAGGACAGAGTGGCTCCCAGCAGCCACGTGGATGGCCTCCTGAGAGGGTGACGCGGTGAGGGAGGGCTGGGCCTCTAGGGGAGCAGCCTTGGGGCTGGGGATCCCCTCCTGAGGGTGTGTGCCTGGAGTGGTCAGGAGCAGCAGAGAGGCCAAGGGGCCAGAGCAGGGTGACTTGGCAGGACAGACCTGGGCGAGGTCACAGTGCAACGGGAGATAGAGGGGCTTTCAGGCCACCTGGGAACTTGCCTCTGCTGAGTACCAGGGGGACACAGGTGAGCTGCCCTGTGAGGGTGGCAGGAGGTGGCAGTTTCCAGTGGGACACCCGCCGGGTTGCTCTGCTGACAATGGAGAAGGTGGGCAGGGGGGAGGGGGACGAGCTGGAAGGCTCCCGATGGTCCCCGAGGGCAGCAGCCAGGACCAACGGGGTCATCATCCAGAGTGAAGGCCACACCGATGTTCTGAAATGGAACCCTCGGGACCTGCTGGCTGATGGACATGGGGAGGAGCCAGTGAGGAGGCTGTGGCCCAGCACAGGAAGGCCGGGTGCCAGCAGCAGCAGGGCGGCGAGGAGCGGTCCACGCCGTGCGCAGGCCTGTGGCATGCCCCTGGGCCTCCGCAGAGTCTGGCAGGCGGATCTGTGCTGGACTTCCTGGAAGTCACCCCTGGAGGTCAGAATTTGGGGCTGAGGACATATCACCCCAGGTGTGCGTGGCCACGAGGGACAGAGGGGTCCGAGCTCTGCCGTGCTGCAGCCTGCAGGTGGAGGGGAGCACAGAAGCCCCCAGAGACCCCGTTTTTCCTGACCAAGCTCTCAAGAAGTATTTGAGGATGCTTCCCTGGCCGGGAGAGCTGCTCAGAAAGCCAAGATCAGTGTACCTCGTTACAGCAATGTGGCAGCGTCCACCGCCTTGGGTGTTTTGTGTTTCGGGCTGGAATTTTTTTCTCTTTTTCCATTAATTGACCCAACCTGGGACACACCCAGTGCATTCGCCTTAGCCTCACAGCTAACCCAGATCACTGCTGTTTGATATTCAAGTAGAAGAGCAAAAACACAACAATACCCACACAAGGCAGTGATGATGAGGGCCTCGTTCTGAAGTGTACATCTGTCCTTCCCTAAGTCCCTGGGCGTCAGGTAAAGTTTGCATACAGCAGTGCTTCTCAAATGTGCTAGTCTCAGGAACCTTCACACCCTCCACAAGTATGGAGGGCTCCCAAGAACTCTGCTTTGTGCAAACTATATTTATTTTATTTTATTTTTATGTGGTGCTGAGGATGGAACCCAGGGTCTCGTACGTGCTAGGCGAGCGCTCTACTGCTGAGCCACAACCCCAGACCAGACTATATTTATTAATATTTTCTTTTTTTCCTTAGCACAGAGAAAATATTTTTACTATATTTCAAATTAGAGTTAGAATATTTTTGAGTGTCAAGCTGGGCACATACCTGTAATCTCAGCAACTTGGGAGGCTGAGACAGGAGGATCATAAGTTTGAGGCCAGCCTGGGCAACTTAGTGAAACTCAATAATAAAGGGGGCTTAGGGTATAGCTCAATAGTAGAGCACCCCTGGGGTCACTCCTCATTAAAAAAAAAAAAACACACTAATTCCCTTTTAAATAGGAATAATAATCCCAATGCACATCTACATAAGCAGCATATCTTATGAAAAATAACTACATTCTCCAAAATAAGAGTATGGATGGCAGTGTTTTATGCTTCTGCAAATCTCATCTGGGTCTGGATTAAGGAAAGAAGCTGAATTCTCAACTCTGCTTCTGGGTTAAATCTTCTCCTATACACATATTGTGTCACTTTCAAAAAAGTCCACTGTCCCCTGGTAAGGAAATGAGTGGGAAATGTACATAAAGTCTCAGTATCACTTTAAAAATTGCTCTGACTCCTCTGACCCCAGATGCAGTTCCTGGGCCCCACTTTGAGAACCACTGGGGAGTGAGAGGCAATCTCAGTGAGCATCAGATGAAGAAACCATGGAAGACACTCCCATAGGAAGGAGACAGGCGAGGGGCCCAGGCAATGAAGCAAATGTTCCAACCAAGGGATGCAGGGCATCCCGGGTCCAAAGACAGTGGAACATGTCACAGTCCCTCCCACCTGGGGTTTCACCATGAACTTCTGTGCACACAGGATGTTCTCTCTTACTCCTTCCCTAGATAAACCCACTCATCCTTGGAGCATTAGCTGAACGATTTCATCTGACCACCTAAACTGAAAGACCCTCCTCCCCAGCCCTCCCTCATAGCTCCCCACCACTCTGCTCAAAGTACTTAATCACTGCGCAATTATGAACGTACTTCCCCAGCCCCCCGGCACACAGCATGGCCCTCAGCAAAGGTGTGATAATACGTATGAACATGTGTCTGTCTGCGTATACACATGTGTGCATGTGTAGGTGTGTCTATACATGTATGTGTGTATAAAATGAATGGAGGGAGGGAAGGTTTCAGACAATCACACAGAAACAGCTAACAGGCACCTTCAGGAACTAGGACTGTGCTCTGGAGAGAGTCTTACACCACTGTGGGGAAACTTGCCCCAGGCCCCGCAGAGTGGGGTGAGTGCTCACGGCAGGGACACCCCAGGCCCACAGAAGCCCCAAGTTCTTTACAGTCCAGCTTATGGAAGGATTGTCTGAGACAGGCCCAGAGTGATGCAGGAAGGACTGGCATGGGCAAGGCCAGGACCCAGGTGAGGCAGGTGCTAGAGACACTGAGGGCACCTGGACACAGGTGCTCACTCGCAGGTTCCTTCAAGGGCAGGAGATGACCTGGACTCACTCTGGTCCTGCATGGCCTCAGGCACTTCCCAGAGGGCACTGTCCCTCCTCTCAGCAGGCCCCCCCTCTGCACCTGCTCTTGACAGAGGCCGACATCCACCTCAACGTTCCAGCACAGGTTTTCCCAGAGCTTGGGCAAAGGAGCAGGGCTGGCCCTGGAGCCCACCCTGCACCTGCAGGCCCAGAAGAGCACCAGGCCAGGGCCATGCTTTCTTGGGCCTTTTTTTTTCCCTCCACAAATGGGCCAGATAAATCCCACTTCCCTTGGCAGAAGCGAGTGAAAGGACCCGGTGAAAATGCGCTGTCCTTGGGCTACTTACAGCTCAAAGTTCACAGACGCAGTGCAGTGCTTCCTAGTGAAACCCAGAAGACATGACATAGGAAGCATCAGAGGCAATCTCAACCTCTGCAGCCAGGAGGGAGCCCTGGGGCATGCATCAGACACAGCGCAGGACTGCACGCTGGCCCTGGGGGAGAGTGGGAGGACTCCAAGGGCACCGATGATCCAGATGCCTGGCAAAGGCGCTCCTGGAAATCTCTGGGTTTGCAGCCAGGATTCATGAGACAGCCAGGAAGGAAGAGGGAAGCGGTGGGACACAGACCTTGGACAGATTCCCCCTAGAGCCTGGGGGAAGGGATGGGGCACAAATTAAGGAATGAAATCTAGGATGGCTCTTCACCAAGGACCAGAGGCAATCAAGGGACCTGATCAGGGGGAGAAGGCATGAGGCTGGTGACCAGCTTGGGGAGGAGGAGGGAGCTAGGGTGTCCTGTGCCTTTCCAAGTTTGGACACAGAGAAAGTCTAGGGTCAAGGCCAAGTGGGAGATGGCCACCGCTTTAACTGACGCACAGTGGCCTCTGGGGAAGTCGCCATTAGGCAGGGTTGTATGTGCAAGGAAAAAGAAGTGAAATGATTTGCTCGGGGACACAGAGCTCCTAGAACGCGGAGCGGGATTCGAACCTGGCCCCTGGTCGTGGCCAAGCCCTCAGCGCCAATCCAGAGCCGCCTCCTCCCGTCGGGGTTCTCGGGGCGCGCGGAAGGCACCTTGGCGACACCGCCAGGCGCGGCGGTCGGATCCCGCCTCCCCTTCCTCGTCCTCTGCCCAATATTAAAGGCCCCCGTCCCGCCTGCAGACCGTGGGCCGCGCGGGTCCCACCCGAGCCCCGGGCGGCGCTGCTCACCTGTGCTCTGCGCTCGGGCCCTGCCCCGCTGGGTGCCGAAGGGGTCCCTGGGCAGGGCCCGACCTGGCGCGCCGCGGGTAACGCGCGGGGAGCCTGCTCGCCAAAGGGGTGATGGAGCGGGCCGGGGCCCGCGGGGAGCCAGCCTCGGGCCCCCAGAGCCAGGGCCGCGACCAGGACGCCCCCGGCCAGTACCCACGTGGCGCGCCACCCAGCGCCCACGGGACCCATCGCCCGCCGGGGTCCCGCGCCCCCAAACCGGCAGGCGCCGCGGAGTCGCTGGGCTTCCGGACCCCAGGCCCGCCCCGCCGCCGAGCATGCTCAGTGCGAGCCGCCGCGGAAAGTTTTCTGGAACAAACACGGGCATCTGGACTTGGCGGGCCCGGAGGCGCCTGGGGTGTGGGAGGGAGCCAGGGAGCAAGGCTGGTGAGGCTGAGCGCTGCGCGGTCACGCCCGGGTTGCTCGCGCTCTGCGGGTGTCCCATACTACCCAAATCAGAGCAGGTCCCTCTTCCGACTCCAGGGATTACCAGGGCTCCTCTAGGAAAGCCCACCCGTTTCTCTGGATCCCGGGCTCAGCCTCACCTCCTCTAGGAAATCCCTGCTACACCGGACTAGATCCCCAAGCTTCCCCCACCCACCTATTAGGAAACCGAAAGGCGTTAGGGCATTTGCAGAGAGCCTGCGATGTCTCTATCGGAGGAGCTGGCTGGGAGCAGGCAGAGAAAAAAGGTGACCCGCACTTCCTGTTGGGTTCAGTATTCACTGGATTAGCCCCTGGAACTGCCCAGGGGGCACATTCCCAGGGAGAGGCAGGTAGTTTCTGATTCTCTCTGGAGAATCAGAAAGAGGGCAGAGCGTGTCTGGATCCTGGAAGCCTTTGAGCAGCTCCTCTGAGCCCTTCTTGGGGACACATAGAGACAAGGCTTTGCTTTGCTTTGCCCTGGGGATTGGGGGTGGGGTGCAGTTTGTCTGCTTCCTGCTCCTTTCTCATCCCCTATGGGCACAGCTCATGCCTGATCACTGGGGAAAGAATTCCTCTCCTGCCAGTTTTCTTGCTGGGCAGCCTCTGAGGCTGGCATTTCACCTCCCAAACACACACCTCCAAGGACAGGCCTTCTTGACCTGTCATGGACAAGGTGATGGGTTAAGGATCTGAGAGAGAGAGGCCAACCTTCCGACTGTCCTAGGTGGTACCCAGCTGTGTCAAGAGTGAGACAAAGCCAAAGGCTAAATGCCAAGCATCCCACTGGAGCAGCAATGTTATATGGCAGCGAGTAATTTAAAATGACATTTTAAAATTCAAACAACCTTGTAATAAAGTAAAATGCAATGAACATTACATGATTCCCTTTTTTAGACGGGTCCTGCTGTGTTGCCTGGGCTGACCTTAACTTTGAATCCCTGGATGCAGCCATCCACCTGCCCCTCCTCCTGAGGACTGAGTAGCTGGGACTAGAGATGCATGCCACTGCACCAGCCTTTACATTTGGAAAACTGAAGCCTGGGCATCCACGAAATAGCCAGCATAAAGCACAGGGTTATTTTCCCTGCAGATGTGCCCAGGAGCCTTGGAAATTCTTCTGAGGAAACATTTAAGAAGATAGCAGAGACTGTGTGCCCTGAAGTGTTGCACTCCTTAGTTGCACCTTGAACAAGTCACCTCTCCTTTCTAGCTGTCAGTTTTTTCATCCGTTAAAAAAAGATGAGGAATTTGGATAATAGTTGCCACCTTGCCCACCTGGAAGGGTAGAGGGAAATGATGAAACAGACTGGAGAGTTGAGCCTGGTCTCCAGGGCGAGAAGCTCAGCACAGAAGCCCCCTCTGTTGAAACAGATCCCTGGAGTACCTCCAGCCCTCCTCCACGGGGAATCCAGGTAGGATCCCGCACATGCACACATCTGGGAGCACTCATGTGCCCCTGGTTGCACTCTGGCTCCCAGGACGATTGCTCACAGGCACTCTGCATTCAGAAGGAGCAGGAAGATGGCATCGCCTTGTGTGTCTCCACACAGCCTGGAGATCCAATCAGCCTGGGCCTCAGCAGGCTCATCCCTGCTCCAGAAAGACACTGAAGGTTCTCTGCAAATGCCCAGCAAATGGAAGAGCTCCCACTGTCTCAGAGCTAATGGGGCCAGGGTGTGGCAATCTGTTTACACATTGCTTTAGAGAAAAGCACTGGCCCTAGGAAACGGGATGAAAACGGGGAACTTCAGGGTAGCAAATATGGGGTAGTGGTAGGTTGTGAGGCCCCAGGAAGGCCAGCCCTTAGAGGAAGGAGCAAGAGCTGAAGTCCAGTCGGCTTGAGGCCTCTGAACTGCTCTGACCTTGAGCTTCCTCCTCTAGAGGATGGGCAGTGAACAGCACCCTTCACGGAAAGTTAGTGGGAAAGTTAATGAGATCATCAGATTAAATGCTTAGCTTATCTAAGCGGTCTATCAGTTTAAAGGAGCAAACCTCCCGGGTGCTTGGGGACACCCTTTCTCCACCGGAGCCCAGGATGCCTGGTGTAAAACAAGACCCCTCTTAAAAGTCCTGCGGGCTGGGAGCGCGCCTCTGGTGGGCATGCTCAGTGCACCGGCAGGGCCGGGGGCGGGGGTGCCTCAAAGTTTTGGGCGGACGGCCCAGGCTCCTCCCTCCTGCTCGGGCGGAGCAGGGAAGCCAGAGAGGAGCAAGGGGAAGGCGACTTCACCCACCGGAAAGTGGGCGAGCGCCCCTCGCTCCTGGCCGCCCGGGCTCCAAGGGCCGCATCGCGGACGCCGTGGGCACCTTGCGGTGGGCCGCGGGCCGGGGCAGTGCGCGGCGGCGGGCGGGATGCGGCCGGTCCCCCGTCTGAGCGCCCCCGATGGCCCGCGGCGCCGCGGCCTGTGCGAGCGACGCGCGGCTGCTGCTGGGCCGGGACGTGCTGCGGCCCGCGCCCGCGCTGCTGGCCCCCGCCGTGCTGCTAGGCGCCGCTCTCGGCCTCGGCCTCGGTCTGTGGCTCGGCTGCCGCGCGGGCCGCCTGCGCCCGCGACACCAGGTGAGTTCACCGAACCCTCAGCCACGGGGCGAGACTCTTGGGGCGCGGTCCTTCACGGTCCGGGGTCCGAGCCCAGGCTCTGTGTCCTGGGCTTTGGCGCGATTGCCGGCTTTGAGTTCCCCTTCGGTTCCAGGAGGGAGTTGGAAGCAGGGATTTTGGAGGGAGGGTACAGGGCATTGGCCTGGCGTCCTGCTGAAGTGTCTACTGCATCCTACTTTGCTGCATGATCTTAGCCTGCAGGCCTCTTTGGGCCAGTTTTCTCCTCCAAAGGACCATGAGTTCGGACATAATGCTAGCAGATGTGCCCAGTTCAGAGGGGTGCGCAGGGGGCTGGGTGTCTGCTCCTGCTTCTGCACTTCCTGCCCGGCCCTGTGAATTACCCAGATTGATTCCCAGCTGCTGTAGCATTCATGGTTCAGTTCACTCATCCCTACAGCAACAGGTGGCTGAGAACCTTCTACAAGGAGCCAGTGGCCTAGGGACTCGGATGGAACAAGGACCAGGAAAGACCTTGCCCTTGTCAGCTAGCAGGAGAAAGACACATTGCAAGTAAACATTTGGTCATAACACGTGGGTTCTGTGACAGAGAACTCAGGCTAGCATGCCTTGAGTGCCAGGGAGCCGCTGAGCTAGACCCTCTGCCTCAGTCTCACGGAGTCCCGAACAGCTTTGATTTCCATTAATGTTTCCATTCTGCGGATAAGGAAACTGAGGCACAGAGAGGTTAAGTAACTTGCCACAGTGAGCGTGTGAGCCTAACCCCGAAGCCACTGTGTTCTATGTGGATGAGGCTCGGGCGGCTGCTGAGAAGACCAGCAGATGCTGCACGCCACCGCTGTGCTGATGAAGTGGGCGTCGTGGAAACACCTGGCACACAGTAGGTGTGGGTCAGTCGTGGTCAGAGAGGTCCTTGTTCTAGATCCTTTCAGCTTCTGCCTCCTTGAGGAGCAAAGAGATAGGACTGGAGATGAGGTGATGTTGTTTCCCCCTCCCACCCGCTCCTGGTCCTTGTGAAAAGGAGACGTGTCTAGCCTGGGCACTCAGGCTCTATCCCAGTGAGCCGACCTCAGTTAGCATCCTGTTTGGCAGCTGGGTCAGCTGAGGCTCACGGCTTAACAAAGCTGTGTAGGTTGGCACAGCTGGTCAGTTGAGGATGATGGTGGCCAGGCCAGCATGGTAGCCACAGAGGAGGCTCTGGCTCAAGGGCAGAGCCACGGGCTCTTATGGCTTAAATGTGACCATTAGCCTCCTTTCTAATGGGACTCCCTCCCTCCCCCGTCCTTCCTGCAGTCTCTTTCTAAAACACACATCCTACAGTATGGCTGTCTTGATGCAACCCCGTGCCCTCTGTTGCCTCCAAGTTAATGCCAGGCTCCTCGCACAGTGCGTTAGGTGGTGCGCCTTCCCCTGCACCTGCCTAGCATGAAGGTGGCCGTGCACCCACAGAGATGGCCCTGGAGGCTGCACACCCTCTCCTGCCTCCTGCATGCGTGTCCTCTTCTGTTCCGAGTCCCCCAGCCCAGGAATTTACCGTGCAGCCTCCAGGGCCATCTCTGTTCCTTTATTAATCACTAGAATCTTTAACTGAGTCAAGTTACCCCTGCGTGCTGTGTGAAGTGCTCCTTTGAGAGCAGCACCCCCGCCATCCCCACGTCTCAGAAGCCAGTGTCCTCAACTCTCAGCTGCTGCTTTTGGTAACTTAGTCCCCATTTCTAAGTAACATCGCTGTGTTGCTGCTGCTTTCTGGCCTTAGCAGCACCCGCTGAGTTCCCTGGTGGGAAGGAGGAGGATTTAGCTCTCTTCTCCCTTCCATCAGTACACTCACCCCCAGTCCCACCAGTGCTCTTGCTGCGTGGCTAGAGGGGAGCTGGGGTTAAATCGTATTCAGTGTTTCCCTTACGATGATGTTGTAAGCATGACTCACTCTAAGTCAGGGATCAGTTATGGTCATAAATACTTTCCTTTCTTGCAGAACATTTTGTTTTTCCTGAAATTAACGTGTCAGATTTTCTGTTTGATTCCACGTGCTTTATCTCTCCTTTGTTTGTTGTACATTTCTTTTCAAGACATTGGAATACATAAGGCATTTGATCAGTTTTATCTTCTTAAGAAAAACATTCTGACATGCTCCAGTTTGAAAGGGCTGCTCTCTAACCTGTGGAACAGACCAGCAGCATCACCTGCAGCATGACAGGAGGGCAAACCCTGGGTCCCATCCTAGACTCACAGTATGAAAACCTCTAGGATGGGTCCCAGCAAGCCAGGCTTAATAATCCCTCTCAGTAAATTTTCTTAGTGTTTGAGAAACAGCTGCTCTGGGCTTCCTCTGTCACCGTGGAGACTTCACAGGGCCACCCTAACAGGACTCCTTATCTCTCTCCTGGTTGGATCCAGGTGCAGGATCTCGAGCACTTGTCTTTCTCTGACTAATTTCCTTGTGTGGATGGAGGGCATCCTGAAGTAGCTTTCTGAGAATGGAGAACTCCTCTGTCTGAAAATGTCTGTATTCTTCCATCTTTATCCCCAATTTGGTTAGGTAAGTTAAGTATTGAATTTCAGGTTGAAAATAGTATTCCTTCAGAATTTTGAAGACATCTTTCCATTTCCTTGTAACTTCCTTTGTTGGCATTGAGAAGTCTGATTCTGTTCTGATTTTTGATACTGTTCATGAAGCCTCTTTTTCTTTTGCTCCTTGAAGAATTTTTTCCTTGCCCCAGTGTTATGGTTTAGATATGGGGTGTCCCCCAAGAGCTCATGTGTGAGACAAGGCAAGAAAGTTCAGAGTGAAAGGATGGGTTCTGAAAGCCTTGACCTAGCCCCTGTATCAGTCCCCTGATAAGGACTGACCAGGTGGTGACGTAGCCAGGTAGGGTGAGGTGACGTAGCCAGGTAGGGTGAGGCTGGAGAAGGGGCTCCATGGGGGTGTGCCTTTGGGGTTGTATTTTGTCGTGGTGAGAGACCTCTGTCTCTCCTTCCTGGTGGCCATCGGTTTCCTGAGCCACTTTCCTCCACGAGTCCCTTCTGCCGTGATGTTCTGCCTCACCTCAGGCCCCAAAGAATGGAGTCAGCGTGTATGAGCTGAGACCTCTGAGGCCATGACCCCAAATGAGCTCTTGCTCTCCTTGTTCTCGCTGGTCTTTTGGCCTCAACAGTGAAAGGCTGACTGAACCCCAGGGAATCCTTGGTGGCATCTGTGCCATCTGTTGTACGGGCCTTTGGGTGGCTCTCTCAGTCCAGGAACTCCTTTTCCTTATTTGTTTGAAGATTCTTTCCTTCCATATGTTCACTTACTCCTTCCAAGAACTCCATCACGCTTAGCGTGAACTGACCTCTGATTATTGATCCCCCCCACCACCATATCCCATCTCTGGGTGTGTGTGGGGTGTGTGTGTGTGTGTGTGTGTGTGAGGGGGGGTGTGGGGTGTGTGTGTGTGTGAGGGGTGTGTGTGGGGTGTGTGTGTGGGGGGGGGTGTATGTGAGGGGTGTGTGTGGGGGGGTGTGTAGGGTATGTGTGTGAGGGGGTGTGGGGGGTGTGTGTGTGTGAGGGGGGTGTGTGGGGTGTGTGTGTGTGGGGGGGTGTATGTGAGGGGTGTGTGTGGGGTGTGTGTGTGGGGGGGTGTGTAGGGTATGTGTGTGAGGGGGTGTGGGGGGTGTGTGTGTGAGGGGGGTGGGGGGTGTGTGTGTGTGGGGTGTGTGTGTGCAGGGTGTGTGTGGGGTGGGGTGGGGTGTGTGTGTGTGAGGGGGGTGGGGTATGTGTGTGTGAGGGGGTGTGGGGGGTGTGTGTGAGGGTGTGTGGGGTGTGTGTGTGTGAGGGGGGGGGTGTGTGAGGGAGGTGTGTGGGGTGTGTGTGAGGGGGTGTGTGGGGTGTGTGTGTGAGGGGGAGGGGTGTGGGGTGTGTGTGAGGGGGTGTGCGGGGTGTGTGTGGGGGGGTGTGGGGTGTGTGTGTGTGGGGTGTGCGGGGTGTGTGGGGGGGGTGGGGTTGTGTGGGGGGGTGTGGGGTGTGTGTGTGAGGGGGGTGTGGGGTGTGTGTGTGGGTGTGTGGGGTGTGTGTGTGTGTGAGGGGGGGTGTGGGGTGTGTGTGTGAGGGGGAGGTGTGGGGTGTGTGTGTGAGGGGGGTGTGTGTGTGTGTGAGGGGGTGTGGGGTGTGTGTGTGTGTGGGGTGTGTGTGTGACAGGGGTGTGTGTGTGTGCGGGGTGTGTGTGTGTGTGTGCGGGGGGTGCTCTCTGGGAGAGTTCTCTCCATTTCGTGCTCACAGTTGACCCCCTAGTTTGGACAGTCCAGCACTCTGTTTTGTTCTGGAACCCCCCGTGGTCACAGCGGTGCCTTCTTACCTTGTGAATGAGCTACCTCCTCTCATCAGAGGACAGTGCACTGTTTTTGTGCAAGTTTTTGTGCAGCCTCTGACTCCTGCTTGCTTTCCACATTAGTGTCTGTCCACAAACGGCTGGAGGTCCTTGTCCTCGCTGGTGGCCCTTGTCCTCGCTGGTGGCCCTTGTCCTCAGAGTCATTTTAAACAGGGAACTAAACAACGGATGCTCCTGGGGGGGGTCGGAGTTTCTCCTGGGGTGTTTCCTGTGGTCCACTCTGGCTGAGTCCTTCCACTCAGAGCTCTTGCACTGGTCAGCGACAGCTGCTGAGCCAACAGTCCTGAAGTCTGTGGCCGTATCATCTGCCCTCTCTCTACCCCAGGACACCCAGACTTCTCCAGGTGCAGGGACCTCCCCAGACAAGCTGCACCTGTGCCTGGCACAGGGCCTTTGCACGGGCTCTTCCTGTCCCTAGAATGCCCTTCTCTGAGGTATCTCAGAGCCTCACTTTCAAGTTTCTTCTCAAAGCCACCTTGTCTCTCCCCATCCGCCCAGGCTCCACAGCTTTCTCTGTAGCACTCATCTCCCCACCACGCTCCATATTTATTTGTGGATTTGCTTAGCTCTTTCTCCTTTCTGGAAAGGCAGCTCTGTGGAGGGTTTGCATTTGTTGTTCATGACTCTGTTCCCAGGACCTAGAATAAATCTCAGACTAACTCAACACAGTGCAAAGCGTGAGGTTTCTGCAGTGGAGAGATGGCGTCCACACGCAGCTAGTGGTCACGGGGTTGGGAAGTGTCTCTGCTGTGTCCAAATTTAAATGCAGTCTGTTCCCTTTGCTCGAGGTGGTTAAGCTAAGTTCACAGAGATCGTGAATTGGTGCCTACTGAGCCTCGGTCCCCAGGGGAGGTGCGGGTGAGGACTTGGGAGCCTCTGCTCCTGTTTCCAGTGGCCAGCCATCGGGGTGCTGTTCTGCATGTTTCTGATTAGAGATCCCTCACTTCGATGTCACCCTGAACCTCAGCCAGTGGCCCTTGTTTCTGCCTCCGCTGGGCACATCACAGCCCCTGCCCGCCAGGGGGCACAAGAGGGCCCTTCAGCACCACAGCTGGGGCCATTGCTAACAGCAAAGTGACAATGAAACACAAAATTGGAATTAAAAAAATACATTAAGAGGGGTGTGGCAAGGACACTTGTCTGCAGAGTGGGTGGGGAAGGGGCCCTACCTCCCTTACCTGCACCAACGTCCGTGGGGCAGCCCCTTCCTTCCCACCGGCCTGGGTGCATGTGCAGCGGGGAACGCCCACAGGCATGGCTTGGCTTAGCGGCCTGGGAGTTTGCAGATACAGGATTGACAAGATCACAGTTCACAGCGGGAATCGCTCTGTAATCTAAGGTGGCCTGAGGGCTTTTCTTTACCATCATCCAGAGGCATAAATGAAAAAGAAAAAAACAACCAGGGATCTTAATATTGACGAGCACCTCCCGCAGAGCCTTGTCCTCAAGGCTGTGGTCAGCAGGGCCCACCAAGCTGCAAGAAGCAGGAATGAGCTTTGCCCCAGGCCTGTCCTTGGGGTCCTGAGGGGCACAGAGGTAGGACTGTCGGGTGGGAACCCCTGGGCTGAAATCCAGGGGCACGAACCCAACTGACTTCGACATCCTGTGTCCATCCACCCCTCGGGGTTTTAGAAAGACGACACTCAACGTCTGCTCAAGAACCTGGAGCCTGGTGCACAAAGCCCCTCGGAGACCGGCTCCCCATCCAGGAGGAGGAAGAGAGACGTGCAGCCGTCAAGGGACGCAGAGGCCCCAGATGTAAGTGCTGCCTGTGTGTCTGCCCGGGTGCCCGAGGTGCTGCTGCCCACCCGGCAGTGATAGCATGTTTCCCGACGGGCTTCTCCTTTGAGGGGTCACTTACGTATAAAATGCAGAGTTCAAGTTTAAAGTTTGACACATTTAACAAACGTCTCCACCTGGGAACCAGTGCCCACCATGGAGGTGATTCTGCCACCCCGGAAGCCCCCAGTGCCCCTTCTGGGCCAGCCTCTCGCACACGTGCTCCCAGAGGGGATGCAGGTTGGCTGTCCATCGCCAGGCTGCCCCTGCGATCGGGGACTTTGTGGGGGGCGTCCTGTGCTCTCTGTGCTGCATTCCCACCAGAGCACTCTCGAGACTTCCCTGTCCCATCGTCACCACTCAGGAGTCCTGGGCCCTGAAGTGCCCTGGTCACCATCCACCGGCTGCTGGGTGTCTGGTTGGTGGCCTGGCTTGCTCCTGTGTGGCGGGCACTAGGCTCCGCCCTGTCTGTGTGGCTGGTTTATTTTCCTTTCTCCTGGTTCCTTCCAAGTGGACATCCAGCGTAGGGAGCCCAGGCCACGGCAGAGGTGTCAAAGGGGATTCTCCTGCTCCTTCTGTCACCCTCTCTGAGCCTGCCCCAACCAAGAACATCGCTGGTGAGCCAGGGGACAGGCTGTGACATTTCCAGTCTGTTCCTGTGCCCAGGGAAGGACGGCGGGCTTCATCTCCTGGGGGAGGGGAAGACTGAACTGACATTGGTCAGTGCCTGTGGGCGCCAGCAGTTGTCCGTGTGTCCTCTCTGGGTGATATACGTGCTCCCGTGAATGACCTCACCCAATTCCTATTTACATCCCCATTTTCCAAATGAGGGATCTGAGTCCTGCAGCCAGGGAGTGGCCCAGCTTGGATTTGCGCTGGGTCTCTCTGGCCCCTGCCCGGCAAGTGCTTCCATTACCACATCCCTCTGTCAGCTCAGTGGCCCAGTGACCACAGGAGAGTGGCCGGGTGTTTTCAAACAAACCCACCAAAGCTTTGAAACCAACAGGCGCAGCTTCTGGTTACACTGAAGAATCGGTTTCCGGAAGGCGCCTAACCCCTGCATTTCCCAAGGGTTCCCGCAACCTGGCTCCTCTTGCCTGCTGGCAGGACCCTAAGGAAGGTGGGCTGCTGTCCCCAGGGCTGACCCAGGCAGGTGGAGGAGACGGAGACCACCTCTGTGACTCCAGGGCAGAGCTTGCCCTACGGGCGCACGCTGTGGTCTCTAGTCCGTCTCCTGACTCTGTGTCCGTGTGCTCCACGCTGCCCCGCCCGAGTGTGTGTGTGCACCTGAATCTCCGCAGCCTCTCTCCACCTGCACCTCTGGGCTCTGTGTGCTGGGGTGTCCAGGTGACAGCTGAGTCTGGGGGCATGTGTGCCTCCCTGTGTCTGCCTCTCCCATCTCCTCTCCTCCCTCTCTCACTGCCTGCTCACCCCCTCATACTATGAAGATCGTATCACCAAAAGGCACGCCTATGTGCACACAAAACTCGTACACAACTGTTCACACCAACATTATCCACGACAACTGAAATGTGAAACCACACAGAGGGCCACTGGCTGACAAATGGATACCTGAAATGTAGTCTGTCCATGCAGCGGAATATTATTTGGCCATTGAAAAGGATGTGTGCTGTAGTGTGAACAAACCTGGAAGCTGTCATGCTAAGTGAAAGTCACAAAAGGCCACCTAGTACAGGACCGCATTGGTAGGAATAAACAGGACTGAGGTTATAGAGACAGTGGATGGTGGCTGCCGGGGGCTGGGGAGGTGAAGGCAGGGTGGAGGCGACGGCCCAGGGCCCTGGTTTCTCCCCCTTGTGATGAGGACTTCTACGGCAGCTGTGGTGACGTTCTGTGTGTCTGTGCAGACGCTGGAGCTATCATATCCTGCACCAGGGCGAGTTGTGGTGTGTGGCCTACACCAAAGCTGTTTCCAGAAAACAGCCCTGCTCACACAGGGGCAGCTTTGGAGATGGGGGGCCGCAGCAGCTTTGGGACCTAGATCCTGCCCAGTGCTGGCTCTGCCACGTATTTGCTGTGTGATGTCGGCAAGAAACATAAGCCCTCGGAGCCTGGGGCTTCTCACTTTCACAGTGGCGATCATGAAGGCTCCTCCCTGGGGAGGCTGAGGGTGCGGGTGGGGGCTCCGCCCCAGGATAGGTGTTCCCTGGGTGTGTGTAGGGCCCAGTTTCCTGCCCCTGCAGGGTCGGCTCATTTTCCTGCCTGTGTGTTACTCGCTGACTATTGAGCTAGTCCTGGCAGATGCCCGTGACCAAGCTAATAATTGCCCAGGGTTAAGTTAAAGATCTGCCTGTTCCAGTGACTGCTTGCTGGGCTCCCTGACTTCGGTGGACTCCACGTGTGTGGTCAGGGCTGTCTAGGGCACGACAAGCAGAGCCATGGCTGTTGTCCCCTCCTGCACAGAGAAGGAGCTGTGCTGTGCCCCTCTGCAGGTGAACTCTGTTTAATGAGTAGCTCCTGTCAATCATCAAAGCCAGGCAAAATTCCAGAGAGCTCTGAGTCCGCCCTAGGTCTCAGTCCTGTCCCTTGCTGTAGAGGGAGGGCGGGGACAGAGTCTTTGTGATGCGCCCATGCACTCGCTGGGAACACCTTTATGGTAGTGAAATGGCTTTTTCTACAATTATGCTTTAATTTTCTGAATAATTGCATTGCTTCAGTTGAAGAAGTTTTACTTTGTAAATCTGCATTACAACCAATTTTCTGAATAATTGCATTGACTCGGCTGGGCAGATGGCCAGAATCCAGAGGACTCCCAGACTTAATAAGGAGAGCTTTAAAAGTACCAGTTGGTGGGTCCCCTTTGGGTGGCTGAAGCCAGGCTGCCTCCTCCTTGGTTCCACACGCCAAGGGCTCCTGGGTCCTTCACTTCCTGGCCAAGGCTGTGACTGTCCCCCTGCCCTGTCCTCCAGGGCACTGCCTGCTGCAGGTTTCGGGTTGGAAAAGACAGACAGCCACACCCGTGGAGCCTCACCTGCAACCAGGACTGTGTTCGCCAGGCTCCCCGTCCCCGGGGCTCTTTCCACAGGTCTCGGGGTCCTGCCCCGGCACCCTGTTCTTGCCTTGTTTTGCACACTAAGTGCAGTTCCCTAGGTCTGTCCTTGTGACCATGAACTCGAGGGAGGCGGGGACTGGGCTCGCTCTCATTCTCCACGCGTTCTCTTTCCTCCCACCTCTGTTTGAGGGGAGGTCAGAAGGCCCAGGGCTTTTCTGCCTCTGCATCTTTCCCTTGAGCAAATGTGTCCCCCTGGAGAACCAGCCAGGGCCAGCGTCCTGAGCACATGACCTGTGCAGTCACGCAGGCCCTGCTGGGAGGGGCCCTGGCCTTGGCTGCTGGGCTGTGCTGTCCCTACCTCTGACAGCTTTCACAGGAACCCTCTGTCTGTTCTGCACCAGGCCCCACCGTGGTGAGAGCAGGCTGGGTTCTGTCTGTTAGTCTCACCACTGTTCTTGGCTTTTGCACCATTTCATCAAAAATGCTTCAGCAAGGAGTGGGTCAGGTGCTGGGGTGGACAGCAGCTCTGCTCTGGCCCTCAGGTCAGAGGGAGGCCAGGAAGGTTTTCAGATGAGCAGCAATAGGAAGTGCATGTTTAAAAATCACTCGATTCCCACGTGGAGACTGACCTGGAAGGTGCTCACCCCTGAGCCTTAGTTTGCCCCTCTGTGAAGTGGGTGTGACCCTGGAGTCCCCGCCTCCCAAGCTGGCTGCTGTCTGGCAACTGCATGAGCAGATGGGCCCGCATGGCGGGGAGCCAGGAGGGAAGCCGTTGCAGCCCTTCAGGGAAACGGGTGGCTAAGGGTGGGTCTGTGGACTCCCGAGGGCTTGGGGAGGGAGATTAGTGGGACTGTGGCTGGTCAGACCTGGGGAGTTGGGGTGCCTCGTGTCTGGGCATGGCAAGTTCATGCCTGGGGCCTTCTCTACTGAATTCCCACTTCCCTTTTGATTCCCTGGTTCTTGTTCTTGCTCTTCCCTCTTGCTATGTTGAAGGAACTAGCTTGGTGTCAACTAATTGCACTTAGTGTGCAAAACAGTGCAAGAATGCCTGTCAACTCAAGAGGACGAACCTGGAGCCGGGAGATTCACATTCCCATCCTGGCTCTGGAGTTCATGAGCTGTGTGGCCTTGACCTTGGGTACGTGGCCTAACCTTTCTACATCCTGTCCTCTCCATCTGGGAAGTGGAGACGGTGACTCCTGTTGGGTCCCGGGAAGCTTCATGCACCACCCGGTTCTTGACCTCTGGGCCTATGTTTGTGAGTTGTGAGGTGCAGTCAGGAGGCCAGAACCAGGGCCTCCACACATGGCTGCTCCCGGTGAAACTGGAGACCCTGGGCCACAGTGCAGCTCGGTCAGGAGCATCCCGGCCCCTCGGTCATGAGCAGGTGGCCAGTCCCTCTGCGAGCCCCATGGCAGGCGTCCAGTTGGGTGAGTGAAGCAGTTGGAAGAAAGCTGGTCGTCTGCTCTGGGTGCTTCCTCCAGGATGCAAAGCGGAGGAGGAGGGTCCCCCACAGCACCTCGTTCCGGGGCAGGTCGCCCAGGGCCTGTGAGCAGTCCCCTGCACCTACCTTCACTCACTCACCCGGTGTCCCCCGCATGTTTCCCGAGCCACTCTTCACTGCCTGGGCCGCGCACAGGAGGGCACGCCTACCGGCGGACAGGAGCAGAGGATGTTGGGATACTTCCCAGAGAAGTCCTTCCTGCCACGGGGGATGGCTTGTCACCACTGCACCGGGGCCCAGGGCTGAGGTTCTCCCCTGGTCCAGAGACTCACCTGGGAGCTTGTTCATGTGGCCCTTGTGGGTGGGTCTCCTGGACCTGCTTACTGCCTGGGAAGACAGGGCTCAGACAGGTTGCTTAAGGGTCCAATCCAAGTCTTGTGTGAACATATGTCATGGGTTTTTTACTACTGACCGTGCCAAAATTTTTTTTTTGATTTTTAAAGAAGTTTAATTGGCTCATGATGATATACCTACTCATGGGGTACAGTATAATTCAGTATGTGTAAAGATGTAAGGTTCAAACCAAGGTCGTTAGCATTTCCATCTCCTCAGACACGATCATCCTGTGTTGAGAAACTTCAGCTCCCCTGGCCGTGTTCAGGTGGGTCCCCAGCCACCGCAGGCTGTGCTCCTTCTCTGCTGGAGAACACGGGGCTGGGTCCTCCTGTGTAAAGTCACCCTTGTTTTTGTTCTTTTCACTTACAGATTGTTCAAAATTATTTAGAAGATACTTTTAATTAGTCTCAGGTTATTCAAATCCTTACTGCTTTCTAAGCCAAAGAATCAGAATTAAGTGATCATATCTTTCTGTCCATATACCCCTCCACCCATCCATCCACCCGCCCATCCGTCCACCCACCCTCCATTCATCTTTCTCTCTACTTATTCATGCACACACATATATCTGTGCCTCCACCACCCATCCACCATCTGTCTGTCTGTCCTTCTATCCATGCACCACCCACCCATCTATCCATCCATTCTACCAAGAGAGCACTTGCCAGGGTCTGCAGGTGCCCGCCACAGTCCCTCTGAGACCACTCCCTCACTTGGATCGTGGCATTTTGGATTCGGGGTCTGTCTTGTTCTGCAGAAAGCCTCCCAGACCACTTGTATGAGCTTTTCTTTGCTGTGACCAAACTCCTGACAAGAACACCTGAGAGAGGTTCATTTTCCCTCACAGTCCAGACGTCCAGCCCATGGCCAGCGGCTCTATGCCTGGGGAGAGCTGCTCACTCAGGGCAGCAGGAAGCAGAGAGAGGCAGGAAGGGGCCAGGGACCAATATGGTCCAGGGACCTGCTTTCTCCGGCCACAGCCACCTGCCTACGGTCCTCACCACCTCCCAGTGGGCCTGGTCAGATTATTAATCCACCAATGGGCTAGTCCACTGATGGTCCAGTCCCTCTCCTCTGAAGGTAACTACGCCGCCTCACCCGTGAGCTCTGGGGCTCGTGCCAGGTCTGAACCATGACGCTGTTTGTTCTCTTTCCCAGGAGTATGAGCCGTCTTTCAACAGCAACATCACAGCATTCGCCCTGAAGGCCAAAGTCATCTACCCCATCAATCAGAAGTTCCGGGTGAGAGCTCTGAGCCCCGTGATCTTGGTGACAACTAGGGCTTGGCGTGGGGTGGGGATCCAACGTGCAGCTGAGTCCCAGTCAGGGTGTTACGCCAGCTCTTCCCCACAGAGACCTTGAGGTGAAAGCAAAACTTGACGGTTACTCCATTTATGACAGGATTGTCAGGGAGGGAATGGCCACAGCGCCTGTGTCCCCAGGGACACAAGTGGCAGCACAGTGGTGCAGCATTCCCCCGCCTTCCCACATTGACACAGCCTGATGTCGACGCGGTCACCCCTCTCCTCCTCCCTCACAGAGCCTGGACTCAGGCCAGCGTGCCCTTCCCGTGTGCGTCTGAGGGGCTAGCAGGGGCTGTTTGTCACAAGCTGGGCATCTCAGCTTTGCAGTGTTGTCTCAATTCACCCATAAAGGGACTAAGGCCCAGGGAGGCTGCTGCCCTGTCCGTGCCCCCCCCCCCCCCCCCCCCCCCCGCAGGGCCAGAGTCCGCCACACCTGCAGACCTCGCCCCTGTGACTGGCGCTCCCTGCTGGTGGGGAGGGGGGTTTGCAGCGAGTGCCTCTGCCACGCTCCAAGAGCCGGCGCCCCCGGGGGGCTCTGGGAGAGTTTCCTGGTCAAGTGTGTGTGGGTGTTAGGGGGACACACTGCAGGGCACATTCCCACTCCCGTCTCAGCCATTTACTACTGCTGGCCTTTCCCGTGCTGCGGTTTCCTCATCTGTGACGTGGGGATGAGGGGTTCTAATGCCTCACCTGGTTGTTTTCAGGACTGCGGCATCAGGCACTCAGCACACGGCAGGATTTTAGATTATTACGTGCTTTTTTATTCCTGGTGCTGGGGATTGAACCCCGTGCCTTGCGCACACTGGGCAAGTGCTCTGCCCCTGAGCCACATCCCCAGCCCACTAAATGATGTGCTTTTGAAGAGAACCAGAGTGCCCTGAGGCTCTGAGACTTCCCACACCACGGAAGTGACTCCTTGTTCAGTGCAGCATTTCCCAAACTGACTCTCCACAGAACTCTTGGGATGAACAATAACAGGACAGAGTTCATGAACTGTTCCCTGGAACACATTTTGAGAACCACATCTTTCTTGCACTCTCTGGTGGGTGGACGAAGGGCATTTATACAACAGCAACACCCACTGCTGAGTCTGTCCAGGCGGAACTGACCTGTGGTAAAACAGGCTGTGAAGACATGACCAGGGAGCTTTGGAACCCAGCACAGGACCCGGGGTCAGTTCATTCCAGCAAACAATGAGCGAGGGTGCTCAGGATGGGCACAGAGCCTGGGGTGGCCCAGAAGCAGGAAACAAGGAGAGGTCGGCCACCAGAGCCAGCTGGCCTTACAGCTTGGGCAGTACAGTAGGGGACAGGGCTGCGCAGAGGTGTGGACATTTGCTGAACTCTGCAGCTGTGCCGGGCACCAGGCTGTGGCCTGGGCAGTACTGGTCATGAGTGGAGTGCCTTGAGTTAGAGCTTGGGCCTGTCAGAGGGCAGTGGGGGCCACCTTGAGGGCCTGGGGCTGGGACAGCTCCTGTCTCAGTGGGCTTCGTAGCCAGTACAGGTAGGGATCTGAGGCAGCAGAAGAGGGGCAGGAGGGCAAGGAGGTCAAGTTGGCTGTTGGGTGGGGGTTGCAAGTGGTATTTAAGGACAGAATCAGGTTACAGCTGAGATGGGGCTCAGCACAGAGGGGACAAGTCCAGGGACAGAGAATGTGAGTGTGAGCCAGGTCCCAGGGCAGATGCTCTGTCGGGTCACCAGCACCCTGCAGCCTGCCCAGCCAGGCCTTCTGGTGAGGTGCCCCAGTCCATCAGGGAGAAGTTGCTAGAAACACGGGGGATGCACCGCAGATGCTGACAGTGTCCCTACCCTTCTGTCACCAGCCCCTGGCTGATGGCTCCTCCAACCCGTCCCTGCACGAGCACCTGAAGCAGGCAGTCCTGCCGCACCAGCCCACCGAGGCCTCCCCGGCCAGCAGCCTGGGCAGCCTGAGCCAGGCCGAGAAGGACGACGGCAGCTCCTTATCCAGCCTCCACTCAGCCAGTGATGACGGGTTCCTCGGCCGCAGCTTCCTGCGGGTGAGCAGCTTCCTGGAGGTGCTGGCCTGTGAGAGGTGAGTACAGGGAATGAGGCAGGGGACTCCAATCTCAGGGCCACTAGTGGTCACACCATTGTCAGAGAGGTTAAGGGACTCGGCCACAGATGCACAGAAACCCAGCAGGAGAGCTGGGACCCCAGGTGGTCTGTCACCTCGTGATGTTGGCCAGCATTAGGGTTGGAGTCAGGCCTGAGCCCTGGGGACAGATGACGGGGGGCCTCACTCAGTCACTGTTGTGCTCTGTGCATTGCACGGTGGCAGCTAGCACTGATCAAGTGCCCCTGAGTACTGGGCAGAGAGTGCTCAGCAGCCAGGTCCCTGCTGTTCCCATCGGCCATTAGCAGCGTCCAGCAGCTCCTGGAGCGCCTCCTCATGACCCCGGAGTGTTGGGACCTCAGCCCAGGAGTGAGTGCAGGAGGCAGGTGCACGCGGCCCACTCGGAGCAGCAGGGCCGTGTTCTGGTCCTCACCGCTGTGGTCAGATGTGCTGACGTCTGTCCACCTTCTCTTTTGACTTCTCAGTGTGGACATCGACCTGTGTGTCTACAGCCTTCACCTAAAAGACCTGCGGAGCCTGGACACGGCGCTGAGGCAGGAGAAGCACATGGTATGTGGAGATGTCCAGGGAGCATGGACACCTTGAGGAACAGACTCGGGACAAGCGGAGCTGCCCTGGGGAGGGGCCCGGGGGTCAGCCTCCAAGCACAGCCTGGAAAGCAGCCGTGCCTGGCGGTGGCTGGGCCTCCCTTAACCAGAGCGCGTCTCCTGGTAGAGGCAGAGAAGGGGCGTTCCAAGTGTCTGTGGGGTGACAGTAGGGCTGAGAGTAACCATGAACACCAGTTTCACTGAACCCCTACTGTGTGCTAGGCCCGGGGTGTATTAAACAGGTGGTTACACTTAAGCATCACTACAAACCAGAGAGGTGGGGCCATTAGCTTCCCCATTTCCAGGAAACTGAGGCACAGAAAGATGGACTCACTCAGTCATAAAGCTTCAGATGTGGAGCAGAGACAGGAAGTTCAGTGTCTCACAGGTGGTGCCAACTGGGTCAGCAGGACTGGCTCTGCAGAGGCGCCAGGCTCTGGCTGAATCCCGCCTGGGGTTGGGCTAGTGGGAGCCAGAGACGAGTCCCCTCAGCCCGGCACTGAGACCACAGGGGACAGAAGGAGCAGTGGTTCTTCCCTGAGGCCTATTCTCTGGGCTGTTGAATGAGGAGTGAGACCTCCATAGAGAGGCAGGGGAGAGAAAGCGTCTGGGAAAGAGAGAGTGGAAGAGCAACAGAGCAGTGGACTCAGAGACGCGCAGATGCACCCAGGCCGCTTGTCTATACGCTGGAGACGGCGAGGGTGCCCACCCAGAGTGCACCTGGAGGAAGTCTGGCTCTGTGTGAGCAGGCCTGGCCTCATAAGCAATGCAGTGTCTGAAGCCTTAAATGACACCAGAAATCGGGACATAGAGGTGTCCCTGCACCCCACTGCCCTGCCCCACATAGGTCCTTGGGCACAGAGGCACCTGTGGCTGCAGCCTGCTTTCCCTGGGCCGCATCCGCCTGCCTTGGGGGCTCTGTGCTCCTGGGGTGGGGGGGGCTCCTATTCTCAGAGCACCTCCAGCCAGCCAGCAAAGTGGTCCTGGCCAGCCCTGCCCCCCAGGGCAGCCTGCTGTCATGGGGGCAGTTACTCACCACCAGGGAGGTGTGGCCTCTGCCCCCTGCAGGATGCAGTGGCAGACACCAGCGGCAGCCCCTGCCTTTGTGGAGCCCACTTTCTGGTGCAGTGGGGACAGCAGGAAACACATCCCACAAAGCACAGTGGCAGTCAGCACAGCACGGAGATGACAGGGTGTTGCCCAGGTGTGCAAGGGCTACCTGAGCAAGTGTGGGGTCAGGGAACGGGCAGGTGTCCCCGGGAAGACACACAAACAGGGCCTCCAGGGAGTTCCTGAGATGTGCCCTGCACCTAGTGGGTGCTGCACAGAGGAGTCTCTGACGCAGGATTGACAGGCACACGGCCTCACTCAGTGGGACTCGCCCTCCTCCAGGGCAGTCCCGAGGGCCTCCTGGGAAGCCATGCCACGTCCTTTCTCCAGCAGAGATGGGCGGGGCTCCGGTGATTCAGGCCAAGGGCAACTGATGCTGGGAGCTCCCTGCTGGCCCTCACTAGGGGAGAACGGGCCTGGACACGGACAGGGAGGACATGGGGACACGCTGCAGCTGTGACCTCTGAAAGCAGAATGGCAGAGATGAGGGCAGACTCTGGGAAGTGGGATGCTAGAATAAGGGGTGCGCCAGGACCAGGGGGTTTTCTTCTGGCGCTGAGACAGTCCGTGTCTCGACTGTGGCAGTGCTGCCTGGGCCTTTATCTGTGGTAACATTGCATAGAACCACCCCCAAACACACACACACACACACACACACACGCACACACACACGCACACAAACACACGTGCATGCATGCACACGCACACACATATGGATGTACGTGGCTGGGGTAAAAACGGCTCTAGTTTGGTGTTGACATTGAGCCCAGGGCAATCTCCTCTTGACAGTGTGCCCCAGTGATCTGCAATGCCGTCCTGGGCATGAGCTCCTAGGCCTGTTTGTTTTTGCACCTTCTCTTGAGTCTATCATTATTTCAAAATGGGAAGTTTTTAAATGACCATCTTAAATGACCAGGGTACGTGTTACTGATTACATTTGGGGTCAAAAAGATGCATTTGAGGCTAACATCTTGGGGAGAGAAGGTCACCTTGCACACCTGTGGCTTTCAGTATGTGAAAGCCAGGACACGTATCTTGGTGCTCGTTACAAGGGGAAATGGAATAAGGGTGTGGGAGGAGATCCAGGCTCAACCCTCAGCAGGAGGGCCCCTGTGGCCATGCAACAGGGGGCACCTTGTCCCGCTTCCCAGCCATAGGAGCCTGTGTGTGACATGTCAAGACGTGCCCACCTGCCTGTTGCCCTGGCAACCAGGTGGTGACGTGTACTCTGTGAGCCTGGCAGCTGAGAGTGTCTGGAACCGAACCCACTCAGAGACTGGCCCAGAGCTGCCTACTCCTCTAGCGACCTCACACTGAGACTGCAGCTGGAATAGGGTGCTGTCTTCTTCCCAGGGGCTCACCATGCACAATTCAACCAGCCACCAACGGAGATTAATCAGAAGAAGAGGACTGTGTCTGTACCAGACATGTTGCTATTGCTCAACACCACAGTACAGCTGTTGGCACAGCATTTGTGCTGTACTGGGTACTGCAAGTAATCTAGGGAGATCTAAAGTCTGTGGTAAGCTATGCATTGGTCAGTTGCAAATACAACTTACCAAGGGTTGGCTAGTTGCAAAAGAGATGAAATAATTATACAATTACTCCCAGCAAAACCAAAAGATATTTGCTGTTGGGCTTTTATAGAAAAAAAGTTGCTAATTCTGCATCAAAAAAATGCTTTATAATATGAACATATCCATGTGATCTTTGACAAAGATGCAAAAACAGCTCAATGAAGGAATGAGAAACTTTGGGATACACGGGTGCTGGAACAATTGGACATCAACTTCAACCTCACATTTTATACGCACATGAACTCAAGTGGATCCTGCATTTAAATGTAAATGTGCAAGGCTTTCAGACAAAAACAAAAGAGAAAATCTCCAGAGTCTCCAACACCACCAAGAGTTCTTACACTTGACATCATTAAGACTAAAGACTGTGGCTCTGCAGGAGACCTCAAGATGAAAACCCCAACTACAGAGCAAGAGGGGAAAGCTTCCAAGCCACGATCCCACTCCAGGACCAGTGCCTGGAACTTGAGGAACCCCGGGGGCCTCCTGGGAAATGAGCGTCTGATCCAGACTTCACCTGGAGGAGTGAGATGGCAAGGACCCAGAAAAAGACGCTCAGCACGATGAAGCCGTCAGGGAAAAGAAAGTGAAACCACAGTGAACGTCGCTCCACACCTGTCAGAATGACTGGACCCAACACAGCAACAACCCAAATGCTGCAAGGCCGTGCGGGACTGGGCGGCTGGGTGGTGCTGACGGCCACTCTGGAGGGCCCTGTGGTAGGCTCCAGTCACTGCCTCCTGGGCATTCGTCCCGGATGAGCTCACATTTACCCCCAAACCTATACATGTGTTCAAACCCCATCTGGAAACCACCCAGAGGTTCACAAGGGGCGGATGGCCAAGCGTGGGGTGGACGGAGCAGCTCTGGGCTGTAGTGGGGGTCCCTGCTCCTAGGAGGGCTCTTTTGGGTTTAAGGGACGTCTCTCCTTTGAGCAGGAGGCTGGAGGGATACTTTGTCCACCCTGGTTCTGGGAGACTGTGTTCTAATTCTCCCCGTGAGGGAGCGGCCTCCCTTGGCCGTTTCTATTTCCCTGACACCTGTGGAGTGGGGACCGTGCAGAAAGTGGACACCAATAAACACTTGATGAATACATGAAGGTGAACATCATTCAGAAAGAAGAAGGCCACATCATGAGGTGTCACCTAGGTCTTTTCCTGCAGCCAAAAGCACGTGGAGGCGGGGGAGGGAAGGAGGAGAGACGGGAGGGAGGCCTGCGTTTAACCCTGTCTCCTCTTGTCCTTCCTTTTTGCCAATAGATGTTTATTCAGATTTTTAAAATGTGCCTCCTGGACCTTCTTCCGAAGAAAAAGTCGGATGATGAATTATATCAGAAGATTCTGTCAAAACAAGAACAGGTATGTCTTGAACCTGTATTTCAGATAGCTTAAAAAATAGTTGACTACTATATAAAAATATAATATTACAATAAAATATTTTTTGCTTTCATGTATGAAAATGATCTATTAAAATATACATGTCTCCACGTCTTCATAATAATATCTAAAAGTACGTGTACAAGCACAAAAAGAACAATGCGTGTCATTAAAATTCAGGAGAACATTCAGAGCAGACAGAAGAAGAATGTTGGTCATATTAACTACTCAGGCACAATCACTGTTAATGTTGTTTTCTTGCATGAGTTTCAATATAAAGAAGTAATTTTTGAATTTATATTGTTTCATCCCACGTACAAAACTGTCTTTTCCTGCAAAAAAAGCAGTCATGTGTTTATTGGTTATAGCTGTTTATTCTGCTTTGTATTCTGCTCTTCTTGGTCTTTTTTCCATCTGAGAAAGCTTACATTTATTTCATGTGCAGCAAAAAGAGTCAGGGCTTGGAGTCAGGCTGGGTAAAGTCAGAACCCTGGCTCCACCTTTTACTGGTTTTCAAAATCCTAGTCATAGAGATGTGTGAGCACCGCCATCACCTGTCATCACCACCCCGACGTCACCGCCATCTTCATCACCATGGTCATCACTACCAGCGTTTTCTTTTTATTACCACCAACAACACCATCACTGCCACCATCACGACGTCATTGCTGTCACCACCGCCACCATCATGTGCATCAACAGCAGCATCACCATCCTCCTCCTCACTACATCATGGCCACTCTTCACCATCATCACTGGGTGGTCATCGGCACTGTCATGTACTGTCACCACCACCATCTCTTCATCAACGTCACCAAGATCACCCGGCTGCCTCCACTACTGTCCTCTCTGTCCCAGTGACCGGATGTTACTTCATCTTCATCGCCATCCCCACCCCCCCACGACCACCCCACTACCATCCTCTCCATTGTCGTCCTTCTCATTGCTGCCACTGCCACTGTACTGTCATTGTCACAGTCGGCCTGGCTACCCCACCACCATCTTCCTCATCCTCATCACTGCTCCCTGTATCTTCATCGTCATATCGTTGTTGTCATTGTCACCGTCATCGTCATCCCTGGTCCCACCATGATACTGGGGGCTTGGAGAGCCTGTCTCCTCACCACTCTTGGATTCTACAGGAAGACTTCCTCCCTTGTTCCTGGGGAGAGGAGTGGCTCATCTTCCTCGCTGTCTGCACCTTCACCGCCATCCTCACCCTCAGTACCTCCATGAGCACCGTCAGCAGGCAGTGCTGAACCTACATTATGCACCTTTCATGACAGTCCCACAAGTGACTATTATCATCTTTGTTTTATAGCTGAGGAATCTGAGGCTCGGTGTGCTTAAGTGGCTTTCCAGAGGTAAAAACAATGATAACGGAAATATCTGTAATCATGTACGTGGGAATAAAGTAAGACACGCTGTCATGGAAAGAATGAGAGATTTGGAGTCTCAGATCTCAGCTCAGATCACCCTCTCCTGCTCACTCAGCTGTAACCCTGGGAAGCATCTTAGTCATCACAGTGGGTACTGTTCACTGAGACAGCCTGGCCAGGTGCCTGAAGGTGCAATTCAGTTTAATGCTCACAGCAGAGTTGAAACCTCTCGAGGACAAGAAGTCTTAGAAATGTCAGTCGCCCTTTGGAGAGAAGCAGCATGACATATGGAGGTGGAAGGGGAGATGAGCCTAGCACTGCCACTTCCTGCCCAGGAGTCTTAGGACAGAATGTCTGACTTCCATTTATCATGGTCCTCGTCAGGAGGAGAGGCTGAGAGAATGAGAAGTCACATGTGGCCTCAGCGGGCCCCACAAGAGCGTTCTGACTCAGAGTGAGTTTTCCTGGTGAAGCTGGCCCCCCCCCCCCCAGTGTTGGTCACATGGCAGTTACCACAGCTCTGCAGAAAAGAGACCCCTCCCTTGCTCCACGGTGGGGTTGAAGGAACCACGATACAGGGGACTCCCGCGTTTCTTCCCAAGTTCCGGACCCATTCAGAGAGAGCCAGGGAGACATTTACAGAAACATGCTTTGCTACTGATGGAGGCCAACGTGGCGGATGGGACTTAAGAGACGCCGCAACCTCGGGTGGCTTCTTGCCACTTGAACCCCAGAATCAGCCCCGCCACCTACCTCGTCACCAGCAAAGCTGACCACTCCGGCTTCCCCACATGCAGGCAGGGCCTTTGCTGCCCGGCTCGCTCCGTGCTGAGACCCCAGCAGAGCAATGGCCTCCCCGGTGGTCCATCCCACAGAGACAGCCTGGTCTAGCTAAGCCAGGCGCTCACTTCCGGCTCTGGAGCCCCAAGGCAGACGCAGCCGTGTTGCCCTGAGGGGTCGCTATGATCCTTCCCCACGGAAACCAGAGGAGTGGAGAGAAACATTCCCTCCTGCCTCTGACGCCGTGATCTTTTCTAGGACTTTGTAATGACTGAAAAAATAGGATTTCATTGTTTTTAAAGGATGGCCGGTGATTTTTGAGGGCAGAATATAGAAGAAAAGAATCCTTGATTCTTGATTTCTGCGTTTAACGAGGAAAATAGATTTTTATCATCAAAACTGAAGTAGGGCAGTGCCCTGAACATTTAATTGCCAGTGAGAAATAGCTCTTGATAACGTGGTGAAAAATAAAGCACCTATTTTTCTAGAATTTAAGATACGGTCGATTTTGTCTTTATTTGCTTCCTTCCTATCCCTTCAGGATCTGGAGGAATTGGAAAAGGCACTTCAGGTCAAACTGTCGAGCACAGAAACGCTGGGCACCGGTGACTCTGGGTACGTCACCCTGGCAGACGTGGAGAAGAAGGAGCGGGAGCGCAGCGAGCAGCTCCTAGATGACGTGCGTGTGGTGACCCTCGCCCTATGAAAACCCTGGTCTCTGGGACAGTGACGCGGCTGGTTACAGAGGGTGCTGGGAGCAGGTCTGATCCTCGGATTCCCCGGGGTGCTGTGCCCTGGAGGCAGAGATTCAGTTCTCAGGTTCAGACACAGAGAAGGGGTGATGGGGGAGCACAGATTTACAGAGGAGGGATCTTAATTTATATTCTAGACTGTCCTTTTTACCATTCAAGGCAAGGATTGCTCTGGCCCTCAGTGTCACAACTGCCCAGGGGTAGAGCAGAGGCCAGCTGCCGACTTCTCAACCCCCAGGCCGGCCTCGGGAAGCCTGTCTCCAACTCCAGAGGGGATGGCTGCCTGAAATCACTCTTTTTTTCTTTTTCTTTTATTCTTTTTTTTTTTTTTTTTTTTTTTTTTTTGGTGGGTTTCACCTCCCTAGCCACATATCATATATCAAACGACATTTTCCTGGCTCTTGATTTTGGCCAGTCACTTTGCTGGACACTGGAGACTCAAAACTCACTTCGATGTGGCTCTGCACAAGAGGTGTCCGGGAGACCCACGGTGAGCAGAGGAGAACTTTGTTTCCCAGAGCTGTGACAGGTGCACGAGAAAGACCAAGACACCACAGGGCCGGGAGTCCTTTCACTAGAGGAAGGGACTGAGAGGCCAGCTGGGGTCAGTGTGGAGGCTGGCCAGCGGGCATGCAGAGCGGGAGCCAGAAGGAGCTGAGAGCCGGGAGAGCAGGAACAAGCCACAGAGGTCTGGCTGGGGGTTTTTCATACACTAGGGAGGTGGGAGTCACGGAGTGGGAAGCAGGGGTGGCTTCGTCCTCCTCCTGTGTTCAAAGGACCGCAGGGTCTGTGCAGAGGGTCATGAAGAGCTGTTGGGCAAACCCAGCAGGACCTTCATGGGGCAAGTGCAGTCAGGACAGAGGTAAGCAAAGGCCCGAGAGCTGCTAGGTGATGCATCGTGGGGTGGCGGGTGGGAGGAAGCGGGTGTCCAGCTCAGCTCTGCAGAAGTAAGGGTCCCAGAGCAGCCAGCTGGGAGGGAGATGGTAAGCCCCGCTGGGACGTCTCCTGTGGGAGAGGCCAGCATAGAGGGGCTCTGAAGGCCCGTGTAAGAAGATGAACATCCCTGGAGCTGTGGAGAGGCGCCCAGCCAGGTACTCTGGATTCCTGTGTTGGTGACTCCCCAGCACTGAGCAGAACACCTGGAGAGAGTTCATAGTTTTCATAAGATTCTTGGTGGTGGCACCAACGCTGGGTGCTGCCAGTACTTAAGGTGGAAAGAGAAGGACCAGGAGAGGCAGGGGAGGGGTGTGTGGGCCTGGGAAGAACTGCAGCAAGTCTCATCACGGATGTGCAGAGAACCACGAGGGTTTGGGGAGAAGCCAGTGGACAGCCTGGCCCCAAGTGGGTGGAGGGAAGAGGCCGAGCGGAGGGCATGGGCCGTTCCTGGTCGTGCAGGGGCGTGGCGGAGGGTCTGTGTTCTCCCACACAAGCTGGGCAGTGTGTCATCTGAGAGGTGAGGGGTGAGAGCAGCGAGAATGGGAGAGTGTTGGGGAGGTTGAGGTCCCTGCTGGGGGTGACACAGGAGGTGACCAGTGGCAGACAACAGGTTTCCTAGTTGCGGCAAGGCCCCCACGGTGGCAGGCTGCTTCACCAGGTGCCGGCTCTCTCCTGGCAGGGCCAGGCTGACTCAGAGCTCAGGGTCCACAGGGCTTGGCCCCTCCAGCAGGAAGTGACCCATAGGCATCTGAGAGGCCCAGCCAAGATGGAGAAACTCCAGGCAGTGGGCTTAAAGGACCTGAACCAAATCCTGGCTCTGACTCTCCCGAGCTCCAGGACCAGAGCCCCTTCCTCCCAGAGCGTGTTATCCAGAAGCAAGCCTGTGAGGTGGGCAGCCTGGCCCACGCCCGAGTGCCACGCAGCACAGCTGGGATCATCGATCTCAAAGCTCAGAGAGGCGCCCACGTTGCAGATTAAAGCCCCCAAGTTTCTAAGCCATGTGTTGGTTTACACCCTGCTCCTGATAAGATGGAAGGGAGAGAGAATTTACAAGCAAAATCTTGTCACGATCAGTATCATCTCTGCAAATTGTTCTTTCGTAATTGAAGGATAATAACTAATATTTAAGTGGCCATTCATGTTTTTATCTCCAACCGTGTTTAATTCCCTTTAAAGACCGTGAAGCTCCCAGGAGCACATTGTTGCATTCCCTGTGTCCCCAGCTCGTAGTCACGACCAGTTGAAGAGCCCTTAAGTGGGGTGAGCTCATTGCTTTCCTTCCTGATAGGCGGCTGACTGGTGTGCTCTGAAAAGCCACCTCGGAACTGACTGGCACCTGCAACAGGCCGGGGAGGACCCTCGGTAGAGTGCGATCATTCCAGGAGAGACTCACTGGCGTTGCGGAGTGGCCCAGTCTCCGCGTGCGAGGAGGAATGAATTGCAGTTCCCAAGCCCGAGCTGTGGAGCCCTCTTAAATAAGTTCTCCCCCCGTCACTTGCTTCTCATGCTCATTTCACAGATGGAAGCTTTCTGGAAACAGATGGAAAACATCCAGCACTTTCTTGTGGACCAATTTAAATGTTCCAGCTCCAGAGTGCGGCAGCTCATGACAACGCTGACAGAGACAATGATTGCAGCCGAAGGGCTCTTGTGCACGTCTCAGGACTTGCAGGCTCTGGTAATGTGGGGCTGGGCACTAGGACATTCAAGCTGGAGGTGGGGAATCCTGTGGCCCAAACTCCTTAGGGAGCAGTAAGTTGAACACCTTCATATTATAGGTGGGAATGTAGCATCCCCAGTGAATCCATCCACCCTCATCCGACTACCCACACCTTTATCCACCCATCCATCCATCTACTTAGCCATCCACCTACTCACCCACTCACCATCCACCCACTCATCCATCTCCTCATCCACCCACCCATCCATCTACTTAGCCATCCACCCACTCATCCATCTACTCACCCATCCACCCACCCATTCATCTACTCACCCATCCACACATACACCCATCCTTCCACCCATATATTCACCCACCCGTTCACCCATCCATTCATCCTCCATTAGTAGAGTAATAGAAGCTCAGAGAGGTTAAGTTTTGTGTTTAAAATCATAGTGGTCCAGGTGGCTGAGCCTGGGTTCAAAGGTGGACCGGTAGATTCCTCTAAGCCAGTGGTTTGCATCCTTGGCTACACACCAGCGTCACTGGGGAGTTTTAAACCCCAAGATGCCAGTGGCTCCACTCCAGACCTGAATCCGTGGGGGTGAGGCCCAGGCACAGGCATCTTTTAAAGTCCCCCAGTGACACCTGGGCAGTCAGCAGGGAAAGCTGACTCTGTGTCCATACCAGTGGACATCACCCCGGCTGCTCCGCATCACCATCTGGGGGTTTTAAAACCTGATACCAGGTTGCACCGCAGCCTGATTAAGCCTGACCTCAAGGTGGAGACCACCTGGGACCCAAGCATCAGGACTATTGCAGTATCTCCAGGTAATTTCAACATGTAGCCAGGTTTAAGAACCAACACTCAGGGCTATGGACACTCAAATCTGCACATTAATAAGGCTCCCAGGTGTGCACTGTGGTTCAGGAACCTTCTGTGTTTTTCTCACCATGTACATGTAAGGTCTTTGGGCTGAGGGGGCGGCTGCTGGGATTGGCCCAGGGCCTCCTGTGTGCTAGGCAGGGGCTCTACCACTGAGCCACCCACCACTGTCTCCTTGTTTCCTTGGCACCAATAAAGGTAGACAGAGCAGATCTTCACAGCAGGAACAGAGCCAAGTAGGTAGCTACGTGACGAACCTAGGGTCCTGCCCCAATGACATGGTGGAGTCCCAAGCTTCCCAGTTTGCCACTCATCAGCAGGTGAAGCTGATATGAGCAGATCGTCATAACGATGAATGGAAAGGGTTACAGGCTATGACTGTGCAGGGACCCGTCAACTCCGTCCCCGGCATCCTGGGTACCAAGAGGAAATATGTAGCTGGGCTCTCAGAACTCATTCTTGATGAATTCTGGGAGAATCCAAGTTCTCAGGCTGGTGCCTGAGTGGCTCTGCCCAGGCATTTGGACCTGGAATGTGTCACATAGCATCACTCAAAACTGGAAGAGCCCTTAAAGTGGACCCAGAGGTTATCAGGTTCAGTCTCTTGAGACAGACAAGGGGGGGAAAACTCACCAGGAGATGGAGATGGCTGTGGATAATTATAGAAATGGTGGCTGTTTGTGGAGGATGAACTTCTCTGGCTCTTATTCCAAATGCCTGGCATGTTTTATTTAATGCTGTTAGTGGTCAGGTTAGGAAGCCGTGCCCAGGTCAACAGCTCTGAGGGACGAGCCAAGTTCCAGCGGCATGGACTTTGACGGTTCCACTACAGCTACTATTGGGGACAGGGGTGGCCCCCGTGCTCCTGCACAGTAGTCTCCATTCTCCTCTCTCCTTGAATCTAAACCCAGAGGTGGTATTGACCTGCTGAGCCCTGCTCTGGCGAGTGCGGGTCTCTTCCCTCTGCCAGAGGCCAGCCTCAGTGCCAGCAGCCCTGCTTCCTCTGGAGAGCCGCTTGTCCTCGCGCGCCCCCTAGGGGTCCTGGCTGCTGAGCGGTCACAGCAGTGTGGGCCTGAGGGAGGAGGGTTCACAGCAAGTGTGGGTTCCCGTGCATAGCCGGCTAGCTGGGGGGTCTCTCTCCTTACCCCTTCCACACCTGGTTAGATCAGAAACCAGCAGGACCACGCAGTGGGGACACCGTGACTTAGGCATGACCCTACCTTCAAGATCTCAGTCCAGCCAGGGACTGCCCTTCTAGCTCAAAGACCTGAGTGGACGGTGCAGGGAAAGTGAGGAGAGGACCGGTCAGGCAGGGAGCAGGAGGAGGCAGTGAGAGTGTCCCGGGACATCACTTGCATGAGCAAAGCCCTGAGGCAGCTGAGGGCGGGCACCCATACCCAGGAGCAGGGAAGAGTGCAGAGCAAGTCCCCAGAGGCCTGTGTGCCGGGTCTAGGAGATCGGGGGGTTTGGGGCTGAGGGGTGACAGCCATGTCAGCATCTCTGAAAGACCCCCCTGTTGGTGATGTCCGGCAGAGCAGAGGCAGAGGTGGGAGGTGGGGAGAGGAGACCAGAAGTGGCCTGCAGGGCCAGGCCAGGGGTGTCCCAGCCTGAGCTGGGTGTGACAGTGGGCAGGAGGGAGGGAAATGCAGATCTGGGCTGAGTGGTGCCGTGGTCCCCCGTGCGTTCTGTGCCCCTGCACCTGACCAGCTCTGTTCTCGAAGACGTCAGGACCCACGTTCGCCTCTAGTCAGCCTTTCCCACCGTCCTCTTCAGGAGTCCGGTCCTGCTAATCGATACTGTGGGAGGCCAGGCAGGAGCCTGCCGTGAACTCAGGGAGCGGGGCCACTCTTAAAGCCAGCCTTGCCATTTAGAATCCCTGAAACCCCAGGACTCCGCTCTTCGAGGCTCCAAAACCAAGATGTCTGTAGCTTGGATTCTTGGTTTTTTCCAGGGCTGTGGAGGCTGTGGGGCCACGTGCACTGGGGGCAGGTTGACCATAAGGAACATGGGTTTTCCTCCCCTGTGTGTGTGTATGTTGGTCTCCTGCCCATGAGGGCAGCCCTCTAGAGAGTGCTCGCCAGGTGCTAAGTGCACAGTCACCCGTGGGTGCCTCCGTGCCCCCTGCAGAGGCGTTTCCACCCCTACCTGGGCATCGGGCACAGGAGGCTCCGAGAGGGTTCAAGGCTTGTGCTCTGGTGGTAGGATCGGAGCCCTAGCCTCATCCAAAGCTGACGGAGACTCATGGCGGAGCACTGAGGCCTTAGCTGTTGCATGGGATTCCCCCACAGGACGCCCTGGAGAGAGCCATGGGGCGGGCGCACATGGCAAAAGTGATCGAGTTCCTGAGGATGCAGATCCAGGAGGAGACCAAGTGCCGACTGGCCGCCATCTCCCGCGGCCTGGAGCTGCTGAGCGTCCAGGGCAAGCTGTCCGGGCGGCAGAAGGAAGAGCTGCTGACCCAGCAGCACAAGGCGTTCTGGGAGGAGGCAGAGAGCTTCCGCAGGGGTGAGAGGATGGCCAGGCCCCGGGGGCCAGGGTGACTCTGACGGAGAGCTGTGGCCCCTCACACCAAGCGCAGGCTGCCTTCCCGTCCTGCCCGGGGCTTGGCTTCCCTCTCTGGAGAGCAGTTAACAAGGCTCCTCCTGAGGTCAGGGTCACCTTCCCATCTAATTCAGGAGGCAAAGGGGAGGGGAGGGCCTCCACCCGAAATGGATGTAGAAGTGCCCAGAAGCCAGCTATGCGTCTGCCAGACCACCACCCTGCAGGCCTGGCTCGCCCGCACAGGGTGGGGGAGGCCAGCATGGAGAGGGGGCTGGTGTGCTGAGCGGGGAGTCCCCACACCCGCACCTGCCCCAGGGCTGCCCTGGGGGTGGGCAGGGCAGG